>NC_054082.1:12526785-12644285 GCF_017562075.2 Anopheles merus
CCAACATTAATTCTACAATCCTTTGTTACACTGCAGTGTGTGTGTGTGAGAGAGAGAGAGAGAGAGAGAGCGCGCGCGTTCCATTCGGGAATAAAAAGGATACACAGTGTTACAGAAATCTAACATGAGAAATCTACAATTGCCCATACTGCTTTTCGCCGAATCGACAATCAAACATGTGGCTGAGTTCAAGCGAAGGTTAATTTTTTTACAGCACTTCACTCTGTTTAAGAAAAAAAGGAGAATAGCATAGAAAAAACAAAAATAAACACAACGAGCATAATGAAGACGTTAAGTGTCGTTGGCATTTCCGTCGCGCGGGGAGCTATATTTTGTTTGTTGCCAAAAAAATGCTACAATATTTCACTAAATACTCAACCACTCAAGCATGCACGCACAACTGCGTACGGATGATGCCGTACGATGCTATTTGCTTTTTAGTGTATGTTGTTTTCATTTTGTCCAGCAAAGCATACACTACACGCTCGCTCCATCTAGTGTTTTCCCGCGCTCCATCGAGCCCTCCCTATCTGTTGATGTCCTCAGGTGCTTTACATTAATGCTCCTAGTTTGTGTGTGTGTGTGTGAGTGTTTGTTTGTTTGCTTTATAAATCTCCTATCGTGGATGTGTGTGTGTTTTCTTTTAATATTATCAGACGGATTTTTTTGCATCTTTTACTTTACTTATAACATTTGCCGAACTTTGCCTATCTCAAGTGCTTGAGGGTTTGGTTTGTGACTCATTCTCATGACCCGTTCATGAGTACGGCTTTTTCCCCCCTTCGCTATCACTTGCATCAGTAAGAAAGGACTGAACAAATATATGTGGAAGTGTGTGTATGTGTGTATGTATGTGTATCTGTAAAAAAGCAATACAGAAACGATCCCTTCCCGACATACTATAGTACATACAGATCTATTTACTTGTTCGGACAACTCTCTGCCCCGATGTCTAACGCACACCGGCACACACACACTCACTCACCCGTATAACAAAGCTCAAAGCCTCCGCGCAGTTCTTCTCCATTTTATCTTCTCTTTCTATTTGCAACTGCAGTGAGAGCTAGTAGTACGATTACATTGTGTTTGTATTGTTTTGCGTTATGCGCTTTACCTTTGCTTGCGCGCTCTTTCTCTCTCTCTCTCTCTCTCTCTCTCTCTCTCTCTCTCTCTCTCTCTTTCCGACAACTCCCAACACCCAGACGTCGCTGTACTACACACATGTGACAATCACAATAAAACGTACCACGAAACGACGAAACACGTTTAACCGATAGTAACAACTAAATACAAACATATTGCCCTATTGAGTGCCACGGGCGAAGAAGCCCATCACTACATACTTTGTTTGGTTTGTTTTTGTTTTGTTGCGGTTGTTTGTTTGTTTACACATTTGATTGACACAATTGTAACAAAACGCAAAGGACATTCTATACGTTATTTATGCTTGCGCGCGCGCGCGTGTGTGTGTATATGACGCCTTACTAATGTATGTTACACTTGTTCTCATTTGTGGTTATAATTAAAAACATAAAGAGATATGCCACAAGTTTGTTTTACTTTTGTTGCTGTGCTTTATGGTTTGTTTTGTTTGGAAGAAAGGTTAACGCTGGGCTAAAGCAAATGAATCCGTTTTTGTTCTCCTTCTATCCCCTCACCCATCATCACCATCCTGCCTGTGTAAAAACAGCCTGTCTCCTTAGCCACACACACACACACCGTCGGGGTCATGGGGGTCGGTCCAAGCTATATGCAACAAAGCCTTTGGTTTTGTACGCCAACTGCTTGTTTCCCCCCCCCCCCTCCCCGCGCTTGTCTACAATAAACATTCTCTCACTAGTCAACATCAATCCATTACACATTAAGATTACTATAAATAAGTTGTGCTATGTTTTTTTTTGTTGTTGGTTTAAAAGAAGAAGAAAAACCGAATACTGCACGTTTTACAGCAAACACTTTGCAACCTGATTTGCACAGTTATAACACGTATATCCTTTCTCTAGTGTACTAACAATTAGCTAACCTATGGCAAGGGTCATTCCAGCACGAACCCACAAACCACTCCCTAACACCACCACCTCCGCCTCCACGCACCACGCGCCTCCGTCCCGCAGGTTTGAACAGAAAAACGAAGGAGTATAACGTTAACTAAGAGATTGGCTCCTTTCTTTATTGTTTGCTTCGAGCGCATGAACGCACAACCCCACCCGCAGCGAAAGCTCGCAGGGAGCATGGACATCTGTGAGTGAGTTTTCATTTTTGTTTAGGTTTTTGATTTGGGAACATTAGTTTCCTCTTGCGTTCGCGATACAAATTAAAGCACAGTTGCAATTATCGGGCACCACCGCGATGGAGACTATGGGTTTTGCCTTGCTGGCAAACGCCTTCCGGTTATCTTTGGTAGCGGTATGTTACACACACTAATAAAAACCACGAGTAGTAACGATAAAAACCATCTAGAACGAGTAATTGATTGACGCACCAGCACGTTGCCTTAGCAGAGTAACGACTTACGGAATAAACGCAATTTAAATAAGGAGTTTGTCTATAGCACTTGTGGGGATGATTTTTGCTTACGTAGCACGGGCTAATAATGACTAGCATTCGAATAGCGGTGCGTCTATACACATCCGCTACCCCACAGCAAACTAAATATCGCTTCATAATACGGACACACGGCTTGTGTGAACCCCTGCTACAAGGATAGAGTAAATGCGAATCTCAGGCGAAAATTTTCAAACCCCAAAACGTGGTGCATTGCCGCAGGCCACACACAACCAGTCAGCCAGTTTGGTTCGTTTTCGTTTGCGGCGATGCAAAACACTTTTAATTCAGAAAACAAAACGTACCCTTCCATGTTTTGCGCTTGCATATTCCCCAAACACGGGGCTAACAAAACCGTACTCGTGCAAACAAAAGCACGTTGCGCGCTAACATAACAACAAAACAACTGATACATGTGTTGCTAGACTGGAACACAAAGAGAAAACACCTACCAATAATGCGCCCAATCGCTTTAACGATAGCACGTAGTGTACCAATTCCAATGAGATTGCATTACGTAGTGGCACTGGTGTACTAGCTGCAGTCGCAGCAGTACCATCAAACTCAGAGACAGAGATTGTATAGCATTATCGTACAATAATAACAAAAACAAAACGATAGAATTAACATCAAGCTTAACTGTTGGTATTGATCGCTAACGTAACGCTTGTTAATGCCTGTTAGGGAAGTAAAACATTTTCACCATGCTGTGCTGGTTAGAATCGAACAGCTGCCTGACCGTGACCGCGTGGCTACACGTAACACACATGCGCCGAAAGTGTGCCGTTTAGAACGTTCCTCCCGCTGCCGCGCTGTCGTGCGCTGTCTCTCTCCCTTTTTGCACATTTCACATTTGACTGCCGAATGCGATGCCACCGTAAATTCACTAACACATCAACCTAACCACAACGGGAAGATGTTAATAATAATACTAATTTAAAACACGTATAGAATGATATATCATATCTGACCTGTCCTGGCTAACACTCCACCGACCCTTACACATCACTTACATATTCTTGGTTCGCTAACAATCTTAAACGTTAAATCCACCACTCCACACGACGGATGATAGTAACCACTGCCGAGGTACACGCGTTTTACTTCTTTCAAGAATCTGCTTTTACATTGCCTCCATCTCCATTTCTCTATCTCTCTCTCTCTTGCTCTCTATGTTCCTTTCATTTTGGACGTATTTTCCTGTGCCTGATGATGCACCATCATCATCCAAACTCCCCGGAGTGGATGTTTCAGTGTTGTTTTGCACTTTAAAAACCCAGAACTGCAGCGTGAACAACGAAAGGTAAATCTTCTTAACTATACACGGAAGATGCGCTAATGGTGCGAATGTGTGTGTGTGTGTGTGTGTGTGTGCACATCACCACATACATCCAAAGCAAACCATTTTGTCTCCCATTTTGCCGACACGATAACAACCAACTAACGGAGAGGCACTGCCGTTGGTGTGGATCGATGGACCTGCAGAAACGAACCGCCGTGCGTGTAATGCGTGTGCTGGCTGGGGCGGTCAGTCAAAAACCTCATGCAGCGGCCCAATGCAAGGGGGGGTGTGACGAGCCAGGTGGAGGTGCGTTCTGCGATGCTGTGTGTAGTAGTAGTAACAGTAGTAGTAATAGTAGTAGTAGTTTCCAGTACTGCTTTCCATCTCGTTTCCGTACACGCACGCACGCACGCGCGCACACACAACACACACACACTTTCCAAAGATAAACACATACGAGAGATCGTTCCAACGAGCGGGCCAGCGCCGCCACTACTTTAGCAAACGATTTTCCTTTCCGGCCCAAACTCGGGATTGGTGAAGGAAAAGCCGGCAAACTCGTCCTGATTGATGCATCGGATGATATCGTTCGGTACCGGCGTCAGCACGGGATCCTCCTTGGTGAACTCGGTGTCGAAGTTGAGTGCATCGCGCGCACTTCGCTGTAAGAGAAAAACGAAAACTGTTAATGATGTTCTAACAGGTTCCCACAGGGGGTAAGCTTTCGGTACCACTCGTGGCCGGAATGGTGGTCGAACTTTGCGCTGCTCCAGCGCCTCCCAGTCCATATCCTTGAAGAAGGGATGGCTGCGGATCTGGTTTTCCCCATCGGTGCAGCCTAACCGCTTGGCCGCATTTTTGGTCATAAATCCTGTAGGCCGTGCAGGGCGGGAAAGTAAAAGAACATACACACACAAGATATGAACAATAGGAACTAGTGATGGGCAAAATGAAGTTTTCGTCGGAATCAATTTCGGCTAGTTCGGAAGTTTGCTGGAATTAATTCCGGATATTAGGATTGGGATCAGTTTCAAGAATTGATTCCGAAATCCGGTCCCGAATTGGAGTCGGCTCCGGAATAGGAATCGGTTCCGGAATTGGAGTCGGATTCGGAATTAGTTCCATGTTCGGCTCCGGAATTGGAGTTGCCTTCGGAATTGGAGTCGGCCCCAGAATCAGAATAGGTTCCGGAATCGAAATCAGTTCCGGAATCGAATTCGGCTTCAGAATCGGAGTTGGCTTCGGCAGCTCCATAAGAATAGGCGTTTGGGTCCAATGATGCTACACATTGATAGCCGCAAAGAATCCAAATTTACTTTTAAACGATCATTTCTCATGCAGGTTCCCGGACTGATTTCGCTTTTGAAACTTCTTGTTTCAATTCAACGACTAATCCTCATTCCGAAGCTAATTCCAATTCTGGTGTCAATTCTGATTCCGTTTCCGAAGCAAATTGTGATTTTTAGGTCGATTCCGATGCTGGAACGGATTCCGATTCCGGGATCGGATCCGGAGTGGTCTTCTGTATTGTCTCCAGATTCAATTCCAGAATCGGCTCCGGAATCGGAATCAATTCCAGCATCGAAATTGGCTCCGGAATTCAATCCGAACATGGAATTGGAATCGGGTAGGTCCGATTGCAAGCTCCCACAACTAATATGAACGCTTCCAGTTACATTTTACATGGTTTCCTCTTTCCCGACACCTACCTTTCAGAATCGAGACTGCCTCGCGGGAAAGCCACACCGGGTACAGCACGTCATCGCGCAGGATCGCCTCGAACAGGTCGTCCTCGTTGTCCGCCTCGAACGGGGGCTGGCCGGCCATCATTTCGTACATCAGCACGCCGAGCGCCCACCAGTCGACCGACGGGCCGTAATCGAGCTCCTGCAGTATCTCGGGCGCGATGTAGTCGGGCGTGCCGCAGAACGTCGACGTGAGGTTGTCCCCGGTGATGCCCTCCTGCAAAAGCGGGGTGTTGTTGCGTGTTAGTAAAGTGGCGTGTTAACAAGCGTCCCCGTACCCGTGGCAGCCCGCCACCCGCCCCACCCACCTTGCACATGCCAAAGTCGGCCAGCTTGCAGTGGCCCTCCGCGTCGAGCAGTATGTTGTCCAGCTTCAGATCGCGATAGATGACGCCGTTCCGGTGCAGGAACTGCAGCGCGAGCGTGACCTCCGCCGCGTAGAAGGCGGCCCGCGGCTCGTCGAACTTGCGGGCCCGCTGGATCTGGAACATCAGATCGCCCCCGTTCACGTACTCCATCACGAAGAACAGCCGGTCGGGCGTCTGGAAGCACGAGTGCAGCGCGGTCAGGAACGGATGCTTGGCGGCCAGCGCCAGTATGCGTTTCTCCGTCATCGTGCAGTCCACGTCGTCGTCCTGCAGGATCACGTCCTTCTTCAGCACCTTGATCGCGTACACCTCGTCCGTGCCCTTCTTCTCCGCCAGCATCACCTTGCCGAACGAGCCCTTGCCCAGCACCTTGATGAAGTTGAAGTCGTTCAGGAACACCTTGCCCGGCATCGGCCGCGCATTGCCGTCGTCGTCGGTGCCGAGGTTCACCAGCATGCCCATGGTCGGCCCGCCCGCCTTGGACGAGTGGCCGGCTCCGCCCCGTCCACCGCCACCGCCGCCGCCGCCGTGGGCACCCAGCTCGCCCTCCGCACCGCTCTTGGTCGAGAGCGTGTCCAGCGAGCTCGTATCGTCCGAGCGCTCCGACATCGATAGGTTATCACTAGTCGTTTGGTTAGAGTACTGGTTGAAGATGAAGGAGAAATGAGTGAGCGTTAGCAGGAACATTTGCTTCATCAAGCACCGCACCTCGCTTACCTTAGATCTACGGGGTGGTGTTTTATCCATGGTGATACCCATCTCGTTCAGCAGCTCCGCCAGCTGCTTGGTGTTGATGCCGCAGTTGTTCGCCACGTTGCCCTCGCAGCGCCGGTGGATGTTCATGCTGCACACCTCGCACTTCAGCCCCTGCCTGATGATGCCGTACAGCAGCGACCCGCAGTGATCACAGAACGTCAGCCGCTTGAACGAGTGCACTGAAAACCTATGTGGCATATTTACATTGAACCGCTGGGCTGCCTCCGTTGGTGTCGGTTTGGTTTGCTAAACGAGTGACAGAGACAGAATCATGTGTTACTATGGCGTTTCAAAACGCTAAACGGCATTGTTAAAACTTCACCTTTACCTCATCCTTTTTCTTTGGACATTTGGTTACGACCGAACTATGGCACCGCTTGTGGACGACGCACGTGCACACTGAAATGGAGCGGTAAGGGTTAGTAGTGTTGCGGGTGTGGCACCAGATCGTGTTGATCGAACGATCGTACGCTCCGTTAAGCTACCGGAAAAACGGATATTATCCTCATTTCGAGCGGATGATCGCTGCAGCATAGAAAGAGAGACCGTTGGACAGTTGGCAGAAGGCGAAGAACAGCAACAGAACGATAGAAACAACAGCGTGCGAACGAAAGGGCAAAAAATGCAAACAAAAACCATCGCGATCGCACGTCTCCCGAGAAAGTGCAAATGAGAGACAGAGAGATGCATAGGTAGGATAGTAGTAGTAGTAGTAGTAGTAGTAATAGTATGAATTAATGCATAGCAGAGTGCATTGAAGAATAGTCGAATGCCCAAGACCATGGTTTTGACCCCGACAATGCGCACACGGTTAATAATACAAAAGAAAGAACAAGGACAGAACAAAACCCAAACAGCATGCGAAAAAATGTTTAAACGTCGAAAGTGTACTATCGGAGAAGGAAAACAACAACAGAAAAAAAGTCCGATCGGAATGCTCAAGGATGCTGGTGTTAAGGGTGAACAGACGAAGAAATGAAAACAAACGAAGGCAAAAGTGTGTTTCACTTAGGAAAGCAAAAAAAAAGACACATCGAAATTAATGTGTGAGTGCTACTAACAAAAGAAAACATTAGTGCAGAAAGGCAGTATTTGCCATAAAGAACAAATTTGGCAAAGAACAGAAAGAAAGGAAGATAAAACAGGTGACATTTGCAAAGAGAAACATTAAGCGACCAAATAAACGATTTGTTAGACAGCAAACAGCAAAACCAAACCCAAACACAGCAAAATACGAATGAAAGTGAACGAGGAGAGGTAGTAATTGAAAACGTAACAAAAATAAAAGCACACATCACAACCATCTCTCTTTCTTGTCGCTTTTGTTGTGTGTGTTTGTTTTTAAATTCCAGCTTTCTGTTCGCTTCCTCCGAAAGCGACGGCGAAACGGCTGGAGTGGAATGCGCATCTGCTTACCTTGACACTGATAGCCCTGTTTGCCTAATCCCCTGTACGAGAGTATCCGGAAAAAGAGAGAGAGAGAGAGAGAAGAAAATGTGCGACACACAAAACGGGGTTACAACTTTTCTGCACGAGGTCGAGGGACGGAAGAGCTTCGTCGCTGAATGTGTTGGAACAATTGGTACTTGGGCAGGCCCGTATTACGTGGGTCGATAGGGCAAAATTGCCCAAATGAAAATGACAGCAAAATGTGTTAGAATGTTTGATTTTTGGTTTAAAAAACAAAACTCATACCGCAACCAAGGCAGACAACACGGTTAGTATAAATTAAGTGGTTTAACAAACATAAAAATGAAACCAGTATTAATCATTTAGGTAACAGGTATAATTGTTATCCTTGTGAAAGCTTTCCTGTTAGCAGTGTTCTCACCCTTAATAGTGTCCTTCATTATGGAAGTTAGTATTTGCATGTATTAATCCTTACATTAAACAAAACACGTTAATACACGCTAGTTGATAGTCCCTGGGTTATGCCGGTATTTAGTTGTGATTGTGAAAAGTAGTTAAACGCAAACCCCAATAATCAACACCTCACATTCTCTACCGAACCCGTAAAATAAGGCGAACGAAATAAAAATGAACAACCAAAAACCGAAACCTAAAACCAAATTTGCAAAACAAAGCCCATCACCATTGTAGATACATTACCATATGAATTCGCGACAGTGGGAACAGAATGTCGGTTGGCGCAGGAATGTGGCCATAAACTTGTGACCATTAACCTAGAAATAGATGGGAGGAAGAAAAAAACAACACGATCAGTTACCGATCCCTTTAAGGTGGAACCCGTTTTAATTGGGGATTGGGAAATGTTTGGGTAAAAAAAAACCGCACCACCAGGAAATAACAACTCGATCATCGCGATCGCAACACAGCACGGAAACAAACGCTGTTTGTGTTTTGCTGCACACTCGGGGGACGATAGTTAGCTGCAATGTGTATTGGTATCGTTGTTGTTGCTGCTGTTTGCTTGCTTTGGAAATTTCTATCCATGGTTTGCTCGCCATCAATCAAGGTTTAAGCTGCCTCCACACAACCAGACACACACACATACATCAATGGTGAATCATTTTGATGCGGATACAGGCTTATTTTAGATGACCCAATTGCTTGCAAAACCGAGCAAACGAGAGGCAAAACAAATGCAAAAAAAAAAAACAAGGAAACGGGAACAACACGATGGCAGAGTAAATGAGAATTCCTTCTCGATTACACATAGAAAATGCACACACACACATATACAAACACAGAGAAACAGTGCGTCGATTGCTTTCCATCGATCATGCCTGAGCCGTGTAGGTAGTGAGCTGGCTATGAAGTGGGCGGAAGATCAGATGTTTCCTCCTTCATCATCATCATCATCATCATCATCAAACTGGTTGCTGCAGGTGAGCGGGCAAGGTGTTCGGGCTTCCGTACAAATCATTCGCGCGCTGCAACATCTTACCAGTCCCTCATTTGCCCGCATTACATATCGTTGGCTTTTGCAAAAATAGTATCAATCATGTGTCGTCACTGTCCAAAGTGCAGCTCCAGAAAGATCCATACCATTTATGTCAGCAGTGTTTCCCGTACAAACATTGTTTGCTATTGGGTCCCGAGTAGGCAATCGTTTCACAGTTGAAAAATGATGAAAATGATGAAATTAGACAAAGTTCTTTCAGGCGCATGGAGACGCATGGTGCTTCATGCAGAACACGATGGAGGCGCATTATCGTTGGCTGTGTGGGTAAAAATCCTTCCTTGCAGATGATACATTTTACCTGCCTCCAAGCTCGTTGATGGTTTATCCTTTAACTTGTTGCATCAAAACCACACACACACGCACACACACACACATATACGCTATTTACCGCGCTTATCTGCTGAACTATTCTTGCACGAGCGCACCTTGTTCAATCAATTCCAAAATAACCTTGCCCAAGTCCCAGCGAGCGAGAACCACACTGCACACTGTCGTCGTTATATTCTGCGGCCGACTGAAAACAATAGTCCTACGTCGTGTCGTCCTCCGTCCGGCCGTTCAGATTCGAAGCGCATTCATCAATTCAATTCGAAGCGCAAACCCACACACCCGCGCGCGCGTTCACTGCACTAAACGCGGGATATGATGCTTGTTCCGACCCATCACCACTGCCATCCATGCTGCGACCGACCGACCGACGGTGGGTGATAGTAGCATACAGGCCGCACCCTCCCCTCCCCTTTTCAATTTGTGGCAGAAGCGCATCACACACACACACACACACACACACACACACACACACACACACACACACACACACACACACACACACACACACACACACACACACACACACTCTCCTGCTCAGAAAACGCCGAGTTTGAGTTTGTCCCCTCATGGCAGCCGTTTCAAATAGCATTGATTACATGTTTTTGTAGCTACTGCTACATTGGTTTGTGTAGGAGCTGCTACTTAGCTACAATGACAGCAACAACCACCATTCTCAACAGGCAACACAGGCTACTAGACGACGTCATTCGTTCCCATCAAGTGATAAATGCAAAGGGCATTGCCCAACCCCACATTGAATGGCGCGCAGGGGGGAAAACTGCCCGCAAGGGTAGGTGCGGACAGGCCGCAGGAAGGGACCGACCGATGTTCCCACCGAACTGACCTGATGAACACGCCTTCTCATTGCACCGCGGCGGCGATTTAAAAATGGCTGATCCTTGACGACTGCCCGGCGGCACGAGTTCTGCGAGGCTACATTGTTGGCGTCCTGCGTCCATCGGAGATCGATCTTCACGTGCAGCCGGCCCTGCGGTTCGAGATCGACCTGCGAATTTCGAAGAGAGAGAGTGAAAGAGAGATTGTTAATAAAGCTGAACAGATCGAGACGGTTGTTTTTTTTTTGTTTTTGTGTGTTTCCTTACCCAAAAATCCTGCTGCTCCGACTCGTTGCGGGTGACCAGATCATCGAACGCTATTGTCGTGTTAGCCACGAACACGTCCGTGATCGGCCCTTCGTGGAAGATTGTCATCCCGAGCACGTTCGCGTTCTCCACCTCGTGTATGAAGCTCTCGTTCCACACCGGATCGAAGGTACGTGGCTTTGTGGTGGACCGATCTGGAGGAGGGGACAAAAAGGACATAAAAATACAATTAGTTTCCATGTTTCTACTACCGCTGACTGACACGATCATGACCAAAAAAGAACTATTTAGTATGAAGGTTGCAATTGCAGAACCACTCTCCAACCATTACTCACTATCCTTAATTGAGCCAAAACTTGTCCCCACAGCGTGCTAATTAACGCAGCCCAAAATAAATCACTCACATTTAACGAGTTCCGTGGAACGGGAATACAAACCACCTCCTCCATACACACACACACAACGGTAGTGCAAACTGGGGCGCGCATAGCTAAGCGCGTGAGACGTAAAAATCACGTGTCATTCACGCAGGGGTAAAGTGGAACCCCCCAATAACCCGTTCGTCACTGAAAGCGTAACATCAAAGTGTTTCGGCTGTTTTGCAGCAAAGTGCAATTTTCCACGAAACCCGGGCACGCCACTCAGTGAGGATGGATGAGGGAAAAGCGTGGGAGAGATAGGAAAGCGAGTGTGTGTGAGAGAGAGAGAGAGAGAGAGAGAGAGAGAGAGAGAGAAAGAGAGCGAATGCATCCTCCATAAAGACTGTTGCGCGCGGGATGCGGATGGTTTACATCTAATTACGCGCCTTGCCAAGATGATTCACTTTAAATTAGCACATAGAGGGAGAGAGGGAGAGGGAGAGAGGAAGAGAAGCAGTGCGAGGAAGCTACTAGTGTGCATGGGTGTGTGTTAGGCGGATTGTCGTCCAGGCCCAATCACAGCACACTGTCACAGCACAGTGTTGGCAAAGAGGAACGAAGTATGATCATGTGATCATCAACCCACTTCTGTTTTTCATCATGATGGATTATAACAGCATCAGCTCTGTTAGAATGACTGTAACTTTTTGATGATCACAACACACGAAGCGTTACAGGATTCATTCCAGATCATTATCGAATGTAAAACAATGCTTTTTCCGGCGTGCAAAATGTGTTTCCACACCACTCAGATATTTCATTTCCATCATCATAAGTTTTAATTTCTTAAATATGATTTTCAACACTTCAAAGGTCTGTTGCTATCGTTGTTTTTCACTGGGATTTGAAGCCGAATCTCATCACCTGTGGACCGTTGAAGTGTTGAAAATCATGTTGAAGAAAATTTATTATAGGGTTTTCCATGTCACTTTCGAATGTGCATATAATTATTCAGCGCATACAAGATGTTTTTCAACAGCTGTCAAATGGTGTATTTGCTTTATGAGCAAACTTCAGTTTTTACACATGGTTTTCAACACATCACAAAGAACTGTCAAACTCAATCCAGTTTGAGGAGAAACGTGTTGAAAATCATGCTGAAGAAAATAAAAATTATAATGATGGAAATGAAATATAAGATTAATGTGGATTAACATCTTGCACGCGGTGCATAATAACGATTACATTCGAAACTGACCTAGAAACCCCTGTATTAGAGGGTTTTCTAAGCCAATTTCCAACGTGCACATCATTATTCACCGCCTCCAAGATGTTTTTCAACAGCTGTCAAATGTTGCAAATGCACCACAATAAAATTTCAATTCTTCCTCATGATCAATTCAACACATTACAAAGAACTGTCAATCTCATTCCAGCTTAAGATGTGTTGAAAATCACGTGGAAGAATTGAAATTTTATTGTGATGCATTTGCAATATTTGCATCTGCTGCGTCTGTTGATAAATATCTCGCAAGCAATGA
Organism: Anopheles merus; assembly: GCF_017562075.2. Taxonomy (NCBI): domain Eukaryota; kingdom Metazoa; phylum Arthropoda; class Insecta; order Diptera; family Culicidae; genus Anopheles; species Anopheles merus. The sequence continues at coordinate 12,539,740 of NC_054082.1, forward strand.
GAAAAGTTGTTGACATTGAAAATTGATTCGGAAAACCATGTATGATGATAATGAAACATCCGAATGATGTGGTAGAACTTCTTGCACACGGTTTACACCCAATGTTTACAATAAAAAGTAGTTTGAAAAACTCTGGAATATAAGTGTGTTTTTAATTTCCACAAACGGGGCGAAATAGTTCTTAAAATCGCATCTCGCCCTCGTATCAATTCAACATGGACCATTGTTGTGACACAAAACGATTTGCGAAGGTGATGATCATCTTCAGGCAGATCTCACACACTAAGAGGCTAGGACATATTTCGTTCCAGATTCCACTTTGCTCCCACCCAGTGTCCGCGAATCTGAGCGACACGTTACGGATCGAAAAAAGGGAAAAAACAAAACCACGGAACCCTTCCTCGCGCTTCGTGCTTACCACCGCGCAATGCTTTCTTCTGGCTGCTTTCATTGACCTACTTTACATAATAAATCGGGTTTAATTGAGCTCATCATTGGCCCACGGGTGATGGTTTGGTGTGTGTGTGTGTTTTTGAAATAATAATAAAAAAAACAACAACATCAAAACTGCATGTTCTCCCACTGCCCATCGTTGTTGTCCCTCGCGCGCGCACGTGTGTGTGTGTGTGTGCATGGCATTGCGACAGAATATATTGTTGTGAAATGTTTTGGAACCCCGCACACAGCACACAAAGACCTTGGTTGTGAAGTGTGTTCTACGGTTATTCGGGGTTTATACACTGGGGCCCCTTTTTACAAACAGCGAGGCATACGCGAGGATTTAATACTGGTTCCCTGGACGGTAATATAAGATATCGCAGCACCGTTTATCGTAGTGCCGTATGTTTGTGTCTCTCTCTCTCTCTCTTTTCTCGCCCTCCACCCGCTCTCATCCATTTCGTTTGTGTGGGGTGTAAGTGTGTGTGGTTTTATGGCTACTGCTGTAACAGCATCATCATCATGCAAGGGCAGGCAAATCGTTGATAAGATAATGAGATGCGCTCTGTTGGCGGTTGAAGGACAGTGGGAGACCAGTTCCGTCGCGAAATAGCGAACGTTCCGTGGCCCCTGGGGTGGAATGGTGCTATCAAAATGTATTTACAAAAATTCTTTGCAATTCATTACAAGCATTTTTTTTAATGCGATACTAATACTAATGCTGACACACTATCGAGTAAATAGTAAATACGCGCGTAAAATCAATTGTGCTCGCACAGCCATTAGCAAGTCCCTTGTTTAGGCCCCTCGCACAGGCTTAGTTGTAACGGTACATCGGGCTCGTGGTACTGTTGAGTCATTACACCGCTGGCTCGATCGACCCCCATCCACCCCGCCAGTTGCTTGCAATCCGATCGATTGGCAAATCCATTAGCATCGGCTGTAGGCTCGCGCTTGCGTTCACACGGTTGCACTCTGCCGATAAATGATTATGCAGTTCATAATCGAACGTAGCGGAGTAAGAGAGAGAGAGGAGAGAAAGGGCTGTTTGTTTGTGGTGCGCGAGGTCGATCTTTGTTTAGGTGTGTAGCTCGGGTGTAGCGTGGTTCCTAATTGCGAAGGCATTTGCAGTGAACACATTGGTAGTGGAGTAAGCAGCAGTGGCAGCAAATAACACTTGCAGGAAAAAAGAACAGCAACACATCGATCGAAGCACGATATGGTTCTACTCTTACTATATAAAACCGTTAAAAAAACATGAAGAAAGCAACAAAGATCAGCTAGAGCGATCCGTATTGGTTCCGTAACGATTTCCCAAACCCATCATCTTCATCAAAACCCGTACTGCTGCACCCCGCCCCTTGCAGAACGTTGGTGATCGTTCTGGAAAGCATATCTGCTTCGCTTGCTACCGGCGGCCACCACATCATACGCAACACACGACCGACCGACCGACCGACCGACCCATCGGAAAAACTATTTTCATCAACCTTTCCCACTTTGTGATAGTGACCTTGGGAAGGGACGGCGGCACAGAGTGGGTCTTGCGTCTTGCGAAACCACCCTAAAATCTATCTCCCCCCCCCCCCCGAGACCCCATTGGAACCCCCCCCCCCCACACACACGCACACAGAGACGCAGGAAAAGCCAGCCGTGGGGGGGGGGTTGTTCATCGGTAAAGAAAACTCGAAACGCGCGTATGCATTTCCGCCGAAATGAAAACGAACCCATCCGCCTGAGCAGTGAGCGGGAAGTAGTGGAGAGGAGGGAAAGAGGAGGTGAAGAGGCGAGGGGAGGTTCTGTGCACGAGACAGAACACACCGCGCTTAAGCGGTTCGGTAGTGCGCCGGGGTGTTGCAAAAGGGAACATTGCCGAAACACGAAGAAAACGACAGAGACACACACACACACGAGCTACTGAGGGAAAACTGGGTGCTATGGGGAAGGGCAAGAAGAAGACGAGAAAGATTCAAATTAAAAAAAAAACACACACACATACACAACATGGTAGGCGAACGTTTCGAATCAACGCACAGCTTCGTGCCTGCGTGTGTGTGTGCTGGTTCAAAGTGCAAAAGATGAAAGGAAGCAAAAAAAAAACACACACACACACTGTTGGGGGTGGTAGCGGAGGGGCACCATCATTTCGTGTGCGCACAGGAATGCCGAAGGAAGAAGCATCCGCCGCTGAAGGTGGCACACACTCGGTGCTCGATTCTTTAAGACGGTGCGCGCGCGAGAGCGAGAGAATCTTTATGCCCGTAATGTCGGCATCGGGCGGCAGCAAAGGCTTGCCATGGGAGAAAACCGGGGAACATTTGGGGGGGTGGAAAACTGGTGGGGGTGAGAGATGGAGGGGTACGATCAAATGTGCCATTGAGCGACGGTGAAAAGGGATGAAACATGTAGCAGCGGGTTGACGAAAGAGAAAGGTTTTTGAAAGGTCGTGAAAGATTATTTTCTATAAAATTGCGCTACAACCACACAAGTCCGCACCAGTAAGGATGGGAAATCTTATCAAAACTGGACACTTTATTTTCCCTCCGCCATGAGGCAAACAACGGTTGCACGCACACCAGCAGCACGGCAATCTCTCACGTTTTATCGCTCGCTCTTTCGCCTTGTTCTCTCACTCTCACTGGATGTGAATGTTTTTCCAACCACTCGGAGCTTCGAGGAAAATCGAGAACTGAATGGAACAGCAGAAGAGCAGCTATCGGAATGTCCACATGTTGAGGTATTTAAAATGACCCAAAAAAACCCTCTCTCTTTTGTATATATTAGTTATCAAGAGTGTTTTTAATTCACACACAATAAAAAAAACAAAACCCTAATTTTCGCACCACACGAGCAAAACTCGCCTTGGTGGTAATGTGCATTCTCGCAACACGAAACGACTCATCGTTTCGTCACGAAATTCCTCCACCTTCGGGTTGACAACACAAGAAGCTTGACCAAGCGGGATCGCACACACACACACACACACACACACGTACAAGGTGAATCGTGTCTCGCGCGCTAGCTTTTCCTCGCCGTCGGGAAAACCCTGACCTGTCGGAACACCAGAGCAAGAACGTGCTCTCTCTCTCTCTCTCTCTCTCTCTCTCTCTCTCTCTCTCTCTCTGTGCTCTTCTGCCGCGCTCGTCCAACGCGTTTGCCACCATATTTGCTACGGCCGTGCACAAACGACGGCGGTGAAGTACGGGAAAGCAGCCGTGTGGTTGCTTTCCCATTTTCCGACCAAACTGTACGCGCGCGCGTGTGTGTGTGGGGGGGCAGAGAGAGTGTTTTTTTGTTGCTACGGTTTCGTTCGCGCTCCCCAAGCATTGACTGGCGCTCCAAACGGGGACCGCGGGCAGCCATTTTCATTTCCAATTCCGCGCGCACGGTTCCCGCACACTGCTCTCGCAACCGAAATGTCAAACTGGCGCCCTTTCCCCTCCCCCCCCCCCCTCAGCTCGCGCTCTCGTTGGGAAACAGAAATAAATAAATTCAAGAGCGTTTTGTTGTAGGACACCTACACCACCCCCCCCCCCCCTCCTCTCCAACTCATCATCACATGGGTTTAATTATTGCAGCGCGGAAGCAAAATTTGCTCGATCGTTCTTTGGACGGGTAGAAGTAGATATTTTTGTGCTTTTCAATGATTAAATGATTGAAAAAAACACCCAATTCGAATTATTTTGCTTTGTAATGAGCAATCTTATTGGAGTTTTAACGCATCCCGACTGATTAGCTGCATGGAGCCGTGCCTAAGTACGTGGCCACAGACAACACAGTACGTGCGATCGAATCTCATTCCAGTACGGACATATAAATACATATACACGTCATGACAAAAAAAAAACCCCAAAAAGAACAAAAAGATTTTCCTCATCGTAACACATCCATATAAAAATCACATTTTACTTACCAATGAACTTCTCGTCGACATCTATCGACACGTACGGATCGATGAGCTGATCACCGAGCCGGCCAAATGTCATCGTGTGCCGTGTCTGAAAGTCCGTCGGCCGCAGCCCGATCGCCTCGCAGACTTTCAACCGCAGCGTACCCGTAAACATGATGAATGGCCTAGTTCTCTCCTCTCTTTCTCTCTCTGTTTGTCGTCCTGTCGTGTCTGCACTCCTTCTGCTGTGCGTGTTCCTACCTCCTTATCTCTCACACTCGTACACGCGTCCCCACTCGTCTCCCGGTATTCCTGGGATGGTGCTTCCGGTGACTCTGGAAGGACGTTCTGGGTGCCGTGGGGGAATTGGGTGTATGGGATTGGATTGGTGGTGGTGCTGCCCTATATGATCACTTCACTTTCCACGTTACCAACTGATGGGTGGGGGATGTTTGGAACGAGCAGCCTGGCGGGGTAGAGAGACAAGTGTGCACGGTTTCGCTTGCAAGTGGAAGGATAATGACCCGTTCGTCGTGTTTAGATTTTTTTTTGAACAACGAATGGCCCTTGTTTCCTCCTCTGCTGTCGCTCCTCCGCTACCGCTGTCACTGGGAGTAGGTGACGGTCTGTGTGTACGTGTGGCCCGATGTTGAGGCGGCACTGGACGGGTGGGAAGAAGTTACTGCTGCCTCACACTAACCCTGCCAGCACAACACACATACAAACATACACGCGCACACAACAGAGAGAGAGAGAGAAAGAGAGCGACAGAGCACTTGCACTTTGGTGTGAATTCACTTGCTCGGGTTGATGGGGAAAAGGGAAAACAGAAATCAACTTTTCCCAATCGCGGCCTTCCCCAATGACACCTCTGCGTGGAAGTAATTAGCAAGTCAGCAGTCACCGTTGCACCGAACTTTCGAGCTAAAAAATAAACACAACACTGCCGACCTCGGCGGGATTCTGCATGGGGGGGAGAGGGAAGAAGAGAAAAGCCAACCATTACACATTTTCCTTCCACACATACAGGCACGCACACAAAAACACACGCACGGGAATGGGAGGCTCATTAAATTCGCCGCCCGCCCCCTTTGGTCAGACTTGACACTGAACACTTTTGGGCATATATATATATGAACCAGCAATACCCAGCGACCAAGAGACACACTCACAAACACACACACACAACGTCTTCACTTTCACTCCACCGACTCCAAACCACTTGGCACAATAACGATCCTTGTGGCCGTGACACATCCTCGTATCTTGCACGACCCAAAGGAACAAGGGAAGGAGGGATTGCAATTCCTAATGAACACTAACGGTGTGCACAAGTGTGGCCCACACTTCTGTGCACCGCTTTTTGCACACATTAGACCGAATGATACACACACACACACATACACGGACACGGGCTCGCACACACGTACAAGCACAGTCATTTCTAGCCAACGCTCGATCTGGCGTGTTGTTGCTAATGCCAACGCCACTTGTCTACTACGAACAGTACATGACATTACAATCCCTCCGACCTTCTGTCTTCCCTCCTTTACACCTTCCCTTCGTATTGAATAGGCTCAGCAGTAGTAGGTCTAATTAGGCAGGCCAGTGTGTAGTGTGTAGGGATTTTTTTTCGTGACAAGTGTCATATTACCCAGGAGCGTCTCCCTCTCTGCAGCGCGGTGTTTAGGTTGGTTTGGGTGGCTGCAGCAAACCGGACAAGCTGCCTACCCAGGAGGCTGGGAAAAATCACACAGCCAGCCCTTGAAGGAAGCTGGTTGCTAAGAAAATGGTGGCGCTCTATGATCTTCCCAAAACCGGGAATGACCTGTGTACAATGTGCCTTTGTAAAAAAAAACAGGATAGGGGTCCACGACGATTGTGCATGGACACAATTAGGTTAGGGATGTTGACTTTTGGAACAACCCGAAAAAAGCACACAAATTGTTGCAGCCTTGAACTGAGTGGTACACTTGCCAGCGGCAACAAAACCATGATTATTAACACACAATAGAGCTGATTGTCCTCGTAGAGATGAACGGGGGTGTGCTCACCCTCCCCTTGTGCGCTAAAGCAGAGACAAGCGCACGGTTCTGTTGTTGATAGACGTTTGGCATTACGCACACACACTCACACACACACACACTGTACAGTGCTTGTGTTCTTGGCTGGAAGACCATTCCAAGCGGTAGCCACATTTCTTGCTGCACAATGGGAAAAGGGGTGCTTTGGGCTAATAGTGAAATGTTTTGATTAGCTACTAAAATGTGCCTTTGCCTGCCTTCTAGCATTGCCCACCTGCTGATAAGGAGGGAGAAGGGGTAAAAGAAGCAGCAATCGAACAACAGCAACGACACTTTCGTCGCCCCATTTATTGCATGACGATGAACTGGGAATGAAGATGAAGCTGAGTCCAGCAGCAGCGGTTCAGGGAGCGAGCAAGAAAAACGCATGTCCGCAGGAGCGCGCGGAAAAGCCCACTGTTGAGTGTGTGTGTGTGCCTGCGTGTGTGTGTTACGAGAAGTGGGCCCTATATTCTCGGTGCCCGTAAGTGGTGTATAGTACACACCGTTATACTCAGTGGTGTTCTGTTGCCTTGCGCTCATTAGTGGCCACTAACACACAGAAACAGACGCACACACACACACACGTACGTACGTAGGCAAGTGTCGAGGTTGTTCTCTCGCACACGCGCGCGCAGAGCACACACGACGCACGCACACACAGCCACTGTTGTGTTACTCTCCAACCAACCCTTCCCACTCTCCCCCGTGACTGCTTTTCTTCCTTTTTTTCCATTCGATCGTGGAAAATCGGTGGAAAATTCTATTCCCCAAAAGCTATACGGAGGCATGTCTCTTCCCTGTGAAACCGTTTTTGGAAACATTGCCACACACAAACACACACACTAACATTCTTTGGGAGCTCTATTTTACCCGTCTTAGCTAGGACCTCACTCGCTTTGCACACACACACGCATACACACGCACGGCACGCGCACACCCAATGAACGTGCACAGCAGGCCTTGGCACGGAACGTTTTCCTCGCGCAGCTAGCCGTGCTTGAAGCTTTTGCCCCACAAGGAAAACGATGAAAAATCGTCGTTTCACTGCACACACACACACACACACACGCTGGGACAGAAAAGCGCGCACACACGTACGCACAGGTCACACAAACACACATCCGGAGGACGGTTGGGGGTTTTCGACTTTTTTTCCACCCCTACCCATATACCATCAACCCCCCATTTTGGTCCGATAGGGTGGGGGAGTTGGATAGCCTTTTCTTCCGCTCGATGCTCCGGATCCTGCAGAACCATTTTGCTTCCCAACAACTTGATGTGCGTGTGTATATATGTGTGCGCGTGTGTGTGTGTGTGTTGGACGTGTGTTTCTGTCACCTTGCAAACCCCACACACACGCTAGCGCACGTGCACACACACGCGCGCGTAGAGATAGCTCGCGCTCCCCATTGCCTGTTTTTTTTTTACAACAAACACATGCGTACGAACGTACGTACGCACCTGCCCCGTTTCTGCGACACGCACGCACACAGCTCCCAGCCTGCGCGCGTGTGTGTGTGTATGGTGGATGAAAAGCTGCACGAAATTTTCGCCCCGAAGGAAAAATTAGCACTACACTACTGCTCTTGCTGTCCCTCCCTGTTTTGCTGTTCCAAATGCAACCATTTTTTCAGGGCTAGACATTTTCACTCACGCACGCACGAACGCACACTTGTATCCCGGGGAAAAACGACGACTAGACGAGGCACACACACTTTTTTCCACCTCAATCCCTCCACCCCACATACGACTGGATCAAAATTATCCCCCGCTCCCCAGTAGGGGTTGTGCACTAGAGCAAGCACACTTGGATGGCCCTTTTTTGCTCAACCCAGCCATCCAGAATGGGGACGAAAAAATGGACGATGCAAAGGGCGTTTCGGTGACACTACTGTTCAACCTTTTCTTTTGCGATTCTGGGTCCGGACCTTCTGCTGGACTGCTGCTTCTGCTGGGTGGTGGTTATTGGTCCCTCTGCCTTCCCATCCCACCGTTTTCTGCTCCACAAAATGCAGGGCTCTGCACACGGGCAAACACTCTCACACGAACAACGCGTGCAGGCTCCGCTGCGAAATTTCCGCTGCCTACCCTTGATTAACTTGGCCAGGGAACGCGCAAAACCATGACCACCTAGATACACTTGGCTGTCTGCTCCTGCTTCTGCTGCTGCTGCTGCTGCACGAAACCGTCGACCATCACATCACGAATTTTCGCGAGAGAGCACCACAATCCGCGATGTGCGCGCAACGAAGACTCGCGGTTGTTTCTCGACCGACCGTCCAGTTGGACTTCTCGTGCCGTTCGCGAGTGCCAGCTCCCCAATACAGTCGCAGTCGCTCGTGTAATCTAGCCAGTGTTCGGCAAGTGGCCCCACATTTATTTGGGGGGTGATGAACATTTTGCATATCGTTTGTGAATTTGGATTTTTTTTTTGTGCTTTTTTTATATAACAGCTATGGAATGTTCCTTTTTTTTGGAATATCAGTTAACTTTAATTAATTTAATTTGCCTTTTTTACCTTCAATTCATTTTCCATCATTCTCATGGTTTAGCTCTATAAACAAATGTTACAAATATGTGTGTATATTGTTTATATAACTTTTGTTTACCCTCAATCATTTCAATTCGTCTATATTTTTGGATTCTTGTCATTATTGTTATTGTGTGTAAGTTTTCTTTCTAGAATGTAATGTTAATTATTAATTATTTTTAACATTTTTGCGACCTTTGGAAGCATCCTGATGAGAAGTAGCCTTTTGATATTTACAAATTGCTTCCCATTCGTCCCTATGCCCTGTGTATACTCAATATACCAGTAGATCATAAGAAATAATGCAAAATATTAATAAGAATTTTGAATATTTAGTTAATTATAATACAGCGTGGATAAACAAAAATTGGATAAAAGGGAATCATTTTGGTTTATGTGGCATTTAGTGTATTTTTTGTTCAACAGTTTTTTTAACACAATATGTGCCATGACATCCAACCGTTCGCTTAGGCCTAGCAAACAATGCAAAGTCGATCAAGCAATACGGCTGATACCGTTCTGCCTAACTAAAATAAACCAATTATATGGTCTGATAAAGAAATATTTAAAAATTAACTTTAACAGTTTATGCCATATTGAAGGCTCTTGGTGGTTGCATTTGACCCTTGAGCTTTGAATACTAGTGTGTTTGATGCTCAAACAGCCATTAGTAGTGACTGTGATTATGTTTAAAATGCAGACATTAATGTTCTGGTGTATTTTACGACAAAAACACCCAACGCTTGTATGCTATATTCATTCTCTATTAATAATTAAATTATACCAACGGAACATTTACATTCTTACAGCAGCTTTTGCTAACATTTAACGTTCATCGATCACTTCACTCTCGATCGTCTTTTGTCTTTTGTGAGAAAAAAAGATTTTGCTCTTTTAAGAACATAGATCAAATAAGCTGTTACGAGTTCATAAGCTATGGTTTGTACTACACTACAAAACTAATGAACATTTAAGCCACTTCACCCACAAATTGCTGCTAAATTCTGTTCAAATTTCAATGTTCTGGTTTACCTTTAAAGAATGTGCTTACAAATTTTTGATTTCCTCTGTTTGTTTTTTATGATACCGTACCATCGTTCCACAGTGCACCACACCAAAGTAAAGCAGTATACATTTCCACTCATAATTTATCTCCACAATTCTACACTAATTTCTGAACTAGCACAATTTTTAAGAACATTATTATGAAACAACAAAAAAACAACACACTTGAGAGCTGTAGCGCAACGAATCCATAATCACAAATCATTGGCGCAAAACCATTGACGGAATCTGAAAACACTTGACAGAAATAATACCCACCGACACGGTACCAGCCTCGTACACTGCTTCAGCTAAACGTTCTACACCTTTTAATCATGTTTAGCGACTGAAAATTCTTTTCCCGAGCAGATTTTTCAGTGCAATTCAGCACACCAGCTTTCACTCAATCTGCTCGTTCGACGCTGTTTGCTGTATTTGTAAATAAACGAGCATCTTGCTGCATGCACCGTGAACTGTGCAAGCTGTCATCGTCAAGCGGCCAAGGTGAATGGCGGCCGCCCGCAAAGGTACGCGCGACTTTCGTCAAGTTTGTTCGCGAACACATTCAAACGCTTCGTTAAAAAACCGTTGCCACCCTTGCGAACGCAACACACACACACCTTGGGGGGTAGTTGTGAACCTTTACTTTTTTCGTTGACTTTTCTCTGCTTCTCTTGACAGATTGTGTTTCTCTTCCGTTGGAGTGAAATTAAACATTTGAAAAAAACGTAGAAAAAGTAACATTTTCTAAGCGTAACATTGTTCTTTATTCGCTGCACAATGGAAACCATCAAGCTGAAGACGAAGGACGGTAAAATAATCACCGCCAAGCGACACCTGCTGAAGAAATCATCCGTGCTGGAAAAGAAGCTGGAGGAGCTGACGGAGGAAGCATCCTCGGAAGCCGGTACCATCATAAACGTTCCGGAAGCGGACGAAAACTCTTTGCGCAACATTCTTCAGTGGCTGGAACGGTGCGAGGGAACGGCCGAACCGGAGGGAAGCGGAACCATCGACGCCAGCGAAGAGGCGGAGATTCCCAACAACCAGGAGCAGAACATGGATCGGAACACGGGCAGCGGTGATACCGGCGCCCCATTTGACAAGGAGTATTTCACCAACTTTCGTCAGTTTTGTGTGATGATTGCTGTGGCAAACCGCCTGCGGGTGCAGGAGTTTGTGGATGCTGCCGTACGCTTCGTAATCGAATGGAAGCAGGACAAAAGTTTGGACGAGTTACGCGGGCTGCTGGAGCGACAGGAACTGGTGGTTCGCCCTCGCAATCCGGCAGCAACTGGTAGCAGCGGTGAGCAAAAGTAAGGTTAGCTAGATGATAGTGCTGTAGGCCCGTTTGCTTCATTGTTATTACTATCGATAAATACATGGCCATTGAAATGTGCAGATGCTTCTTCACAAATCTGCCGGCACAGTAGAAGAAATTGAGTCGTTGGCAAAATTTCATGTTTTGTTTCTGGTTTTGCAATCCAAACAATGGAGGCGTACCGTTTGGAGACGGGGACAGCATTACGCAACAACGTTCAAAAAGCAAAATAGGCCATAAAACGTACGATAATCATCACGCATGTCGTCGGATCGTGCACACAAACGATGCGTGTGTGAGATGGATCTTGATCCCTGATTAGCAACAGATGACAACATTTTTGGCGCTCCGTAGTGGCAACCCTGCAAGCACAATGACAACCAGCGCTGTAGTACCCCGATCACCAGCTGAATGTAAAGAAAGTTGGAAAGGGGGGCCGGTTTTCGCTGGTCCTTTCCAGCAAAACGCGTGGCCGCGATTGTGTGGGCGATGGCAGTGTGTCTTTGAAGGGATTGAAAACAAACAGCTACGAGGGGTTTGGATGCTTCTACAGGTTGCGCAACTGGTGAGTTCATGCAATGAAGTGATTTGTAAAGTTGTTTCACGGGTCGATTTACTTATTTGTCTTCTCTACCCTGAATTGTAGCAAGCTCAGTGGGCTTAACCTCTCCATGGAAAAGACACGATTTAAAGTGCTCCCGCTTTATGCATTGTAACCAATATCGTGATTGCATGCAATTCACACATACACACACACACACATATTAACCGACCAGCAGCACCTGGGCAGGATGGGAGCAGCATCACGGAAGCGGTTTGCCTTCCGGTGGAATGATTCAATTAAGCGTGCCACACAGCAGCACACCAACCGGCACGTGTTGTTGCATTTCCCTCGGCCCGGGGAAAACAAGGAGCCAAACCGGGTCGAGAGCCACGAGTCGTTGTGAGCCACGGTTTTCTTTTGTCGCCACTGACCGTTTGCATTGCCTGTGCACGTTCAATTGAAACTCGATCATCATTAGCCCGTTGTTCGTCAGCGTAGTATTGCGCGTGTTGTTCATTCAATTACGGTGGGCAAGCCGACCGGTAAAAGCTTCTTGTATGAGTCGGTGCTGATGGTGGCAAGGGAAAGGAATGTCATTAGTTAAGATAATCGGTTCATGTGCGTCGGCTTAAGCAAGCAGTGAATGCTTCGTTTAGACGGTTGCCTTGAGTTGCTCATGTTGAATGCCTCAATTGAACGGCCAAAGTTTGATGAGGCAAGGGTTAAAAGGAGCGCAAAGACGGTGCTGCATCATTCTGATTCGCCTGCTAGTGCCGTTCTTGCATCACTTAAATCAATGCATGATATTGTAAAAAACAAATCATCAGCCACACCCTTGCAACCAAACAAAGGATACACTTTCATTGCGCACCCTTTCGATTGGATCGACCACACGTGTGGATTGCATCACGCGAACGGGGGCCACAATGTACCTGCATTCATACCTGAACCGGAATCGATCGGAAACGATGGCCCGAAGGCTCCGAAGGGAGAAGGGTGAGTTCCACAGCCACTCCCGCGCCGCTCGTGCGCCGGTAACAGGAAGCTTTACGGTATGAGTTCTTTCTCTTCTCCCGCTCTTCTCTTTTGCCACCGGCCGGACTGGACTGGTGAATGAAATGATCAGGCCCTCTGGGCCACCTAGCCTGGAGGGAAATGTGTATTACGCACGTAGCGTGCGTGCCGTTTGACGGTCGCCCGATTCCGCAACGCATCGGTCGGGACAGGAAAATAATTTGCAGAAAGTTAATTTTTTGGCTCATTTAGAAGAGGTGGTGAGGGAAGCTTCTCCCCAAACACAGCGCAATGTGTTGTTTGTCGTTGGTTAGCGGCTAGCCTGAATTTCGCCAACCATTTCACAAAGCGCCCCGGTTACACATGTGCGCTTTAGGCTATTGAATGCCGCCAATGGGTCTCGTTTTTTGTTTAATTTCTCGTACACTGTTTTTTTTTTTGTAACTAAAACTCATTCAGCAAACAACGATACTGCCAGCCCAGGTCACCCGCCGGCACCAGGTGGTCTAGATGGTTCGCTCTTTTCGGCTGGCTTTAGTGCAAGGAAGCACAAGGCGAAAGAAAATGAAACTATCCTCACGTATGTGCTGTTCCAGTTTGTCGCAAGCTTGCCCTGGAGTGCGATGAATCGGTTTTCGGTTGTGCATTTGAATGTTTGGTTGTGCTGCTGCTGCTGCTGCTAATACTACCCTCAGGGTAAACGCTTTATGGGGTCGTTTTCGGGTTTTTTTTTGCTCGCTGCTCACTTTAGACGCCGAGACACATTTAGGGGCCCGAAATATGTGACAAATTCGAGCATTAGGATAAAAAAAGTGTTGGATCTTACCTAACTGTAACAAATCAGTCATGCAGTCATGAAATAATGCGTTCCTCCGTGTGGAGAACGTTAAGCAATGTGCATGCTACGCGTTTTTAAAAGCATTTTAAGGCAGCTTTTTTGTATACAGACCGTAGAAAACGCTGTCATGAATTTTCCCTTCAAAATCCCACGCCTTGGTAGCGTCCTGCTCGAGTATGTCCTGCGGATTGCATACATTTAGGTTAAAGTTGTCAAGGATGTTAGTAAAAGGATCCTTTGCGTTAAGCAACAAGTCGCCTCAATGTATGCTAACTTTCATGTAAATTTATTATTTTAGTATCCAAAAACGCGGTTTTCGCATGAAACTATTATGTTATAAAATGGGGAATAACCTCATAAATGAAACAAAATTAAAACATTTTTGCGCCAGTTAAAATGTACCGCAACGACACTTCAACCGTCCTAAAAGCCATTTCGAGCGCTTGCTCAAGCGACTAAATACAGCATACCTTTCATTATGAGTGGAGGAATTCCTTCCCTTGTTTACGACGCGGTGCCAATCTTTACACACTTCCTCACAACGGTCGTTGCTTTGGAATGTTTCATTTCGCGCAAACACACGCAACACACACATACACATACAGGCGGCGTGAGGAAATGAGGAGGAAAAGCATGTGGACGGTTCGCAACACTTATCGGTCGATTTGGTCGGACGGTTGACTTGTTTTTCTTCTCTCTCTCTCTCTCTCTCTCTCTCTCTCTCTTCCATATCTCAGGGAGGTACAACTTTCGATGAGTGACAGAAAGCAGGTACGATTGGTTCCCAGGTCCCGGGTGTTTGGGAGCTGTTTGCCGTCCGTTGGCAGATCGTTAGCATTGGCCTGACGGGTCTCGAAACTTCAGCAACCCCGGCACAACCTATGCTTGCCGGCCGGGAAAATCCCATTTGATTGATACGATCTAATCAATCATCTCTCCGCGATGATCTCTTTTTTTTACACCACATTTCCTCTCCTTCACGTTTCGCCACGCGCGCGCGCCCGCGCTTACGATCGAAAGTGCGATCCACGCGGCTGGGTTACGATCCGTTTGCCGCGAAGGGTGGTGCGTGTGGCTGTGTCGTACAGATGTCAAAAAGTAAGTAGATAAAATGCAAAGCAAATCCGTTACCGGAGCAAAAGCGGGGAACGCTAACACAGACGTCAGCGTGTGCCCCAGTTGCTACCAGCAGCACGAGTCAGCAGTAGTAGCCGGCCTCTAGGCGACCTTTCCCATCCTGCCGTAAAAAAAAATGAATTGGCGGCATGTCGTCGTACGAGGAGGTGTTGTTGTGTGCGGTCGTTTTTTTTTTTTTTGTTGATAATTTTCATAACACGTTACACGTCCGAACCAATTTCACCGGAACAGACTCGCACAGCGAAGTGAGGGATGGAGAATAGACACACAAACACAAAAAAACATGCTGACAGTGTATGACACAGTCGAAAATTCGTTCCCGGCACTCAACACACCACTGGAGACGGAATACTATTATTTTCTGCTTTTGTTAACACTTTTCGTCGTCGTGTAAAGGAAGGCGGAAGCGAATTGTCCTTGTAAAAATTGCTCTTCAAATAAGCAACTAAACTGAAGCACACCACACACCTTATAAAGCATACTAAATTATTGGTGTACAGCACAAATGAGCACATTTGAGCGGCAGTAAATCGCGCGCAATAACACGTTACGGAAGGTCGTTTGGTTTTGGTTTCTAATTTGAATTCAAAGTGCCAAAGTAAACGACAATGCTCGCTCGGGATGCATACTGCAATCAGATGCAGAAGACAATCGCGTTGATTGATTAAAGCTGAGAGACACCTTTTATTGGAATATGAATGGAAAGCGCACCCACCATGCTATCGTTTCTGAGTGAGTGATATTTAAAAAAAATGGGACTCCAACATGGAATGGCCAATGGAACGGCGATTATGTAAACTGAGAAGAAAGAAAGGGCGCGAGCAAAACTAAAACACCGGCCGAATGCTGATTGGTGTGTATTAATCATACTTACACACGTGATTGATACGTTCGTTAGGGATATTATAAAATTATTTTCAAGCCGGCCGTTCCGAAGCTCCCCCTTCGGTGGCGTTTGGTAATGATCGTTTGCGGTAGAGAAGCTGTTTTATTTTTATTTTTTTCTATGACCATTTTTCTGCCTCACATGTGTGCTGTGTTGTGGCTAACCACGTGTAAGTAGAACTGCAGTAGAAAGAGAGAAAGAAAGTGAGAGCTTTCCAAAATGACACAAAATCATTGGCAACTTTGATTAAAATGCAAAACGGAGCCTTTTTTCCAATGTTGACGATCGCGTTGATTGATGATGTTACAAATAAAGCGCAACCGCACCGCACACACAGATCATCACAGTGTTCTTCTTTAGTAGCGAGTGTCGTTAGCGTGTTTTTGTTGTTGTTGCTTTCGGTTGTGCGAAATAGTGATGTGCTCTTTGGAGCGCACCCACGATCCGACTCTGGTTGTTGTTTGTCCGATTTAGACTCCGGCAAAATCCGAACTACTAGTTCGGCTTGGAGTTATCTAAAGTCATCCGAAGTCGCCTGAAGTCGTCCGGAGTCGTCTGGAGTCTTTCGGAGTCCGTCGGCGTCCGTCGGCGTCGGTCGAAATAGTTGGAGTCGTCCGGAGTCGTTCGAAGTCATCTAGAGTCGAACCGAATCGGAATCGGTCGGAGACAACGGGAGCCGTTTGGTTTAATGTACTTGTGATCAGGCATTTCATTTCGTTGTGTTTTTGTCTTTCACTTCACTTTCACGCACTTTCACGTGCGTGCACTTCGTATACAGGCCTTTGTTCCGAATGCAGACCCATACGACTTCAAACGACTCCAAAGGACTCTAGATGACTCCAACTCCCAATAACTCACAATAACTCCGAACGACTCCGAAAGACTCTGGATGACTCCGACTCTTAATAACTCCCAATAACTCCGAAAAACTCCGGACGTCTCTTAAAGACTCCGAAAGACTTCGAACGACTCCGGGCGACTCCGGACGACTCCGGAAGACTCCAAACGACTCTGGATAACTCCGACTCCCAATAACTTCCAATAACTCCGACTCCCAATAGCTCCCAATAACTCCGAACGACTCCGAACGACTCTGGAAGACTTCAACTCCCAATAACTCCCAATAACTCCGAACGACTACGAACGACTCTGGATGACTTCGACTCCCAATAACTCCGAACGACTTTGGACGGCTCCGCACGACTCCGAATGACTCCGAACGACTCCGGACGACTACGAACGACTCCGAATGACTTTGGGAGCCGATTCCGAATGTATCGAAGTCGGATCGGAGTTCACGCCGGATTTTTGCCAACCTTACCCATCACTAGTGCGAAACCTCAACTTTTTGGCACACTTTCAAACGTGTTTGTGATGCCTGAAGGCCGCATGAAGAGGTAAAAGCGCAGCACGGAGTGAGTAGCATCAATCAACCAATTTCGAACCGTTTTTTTTTTGTTAATCATTTTTGGACAGGGAATGGGAATGAACCAAAATTTAAACAGAAAATGCCCCCGAGAGAGAAAAAAAGCAAAAACTACAACCCCCAAAAATCTTCTTTCGTGTGAAGGCGTTACCAGCAGCCGGCCTCCCGGGCGTGAGCCGTGTGGCCACACACGGGGCGTAGGTGTTAAAAAGGGGTTCCCGTACCTGACGAAGTATGCCCGATGGGATGGATCGAGAGTCAACCCTGAATCCAGTGCTCGGGATTGCTTCCAGCGTTTAAATTTCGGATCGATCGCCTTTACCTCTGCGTCGTTGGGATGGATGTAGCTCGCACTTAATAATAAGCGTTTAAATTCCAACACCACCAAACAGAAAAAAGGAGGGCGCATTGTGGCGCAGAGATTCCATTTCACCGCCGGCTATGGGTGCGTCTGGGTGGCTCAGCCAAGCCGGTTTCGTCATACACCCATCTAGACGTACGCGCACTCTATTCGGCTTGCGCTTGTTACAGCTCTACAGCTCTAACCACCAAATTACTTCACCCTTCTCACCTTCGCCACACTCGCTCCTCCTCCTCATCCCGTTCCATCATTCTCGTTCCGGAGCTATTTGCTGATGAATAAATTAAGCGTAAACTCGCGAATAATCGTTTCCACTGCTGTCAAAGTAAATCTGCTCGCTGGATGTCAGCGCTGGCCTGAGCTCGCGCGCGCGCGCGCCATTGAATAAGGAACCGCTTAGGTGAACTTTCTTCGGCACTCGAAGGGGCTAAAAAAATAAAAAAAGCACACAGACTGTACCCAAATCATGTCCCCGACTTTGGAACATTGGGACAAAATTGGTACGCCAGTTCCCGGCGTGACAGTTCGGCCTGGTCGGATTCGGATTGCGCAACAAATTAGAGCAGCGAGTTTGCTGCGGAGATGTAAAGAGCTTTTGGCGCATGTGACACACACACACACACACTTGCTTTTACCAAACCATCATCATCGGGGAAGACGGCGTGTGCCACGGCTCGATGGTGGAGGCTAAAATAATTAGAGTCGCGTTTTAAAATCGCAAGCAAATTAAAACTCACCAGCAGCAAACACCAAACGCGGCCGGTTCAGCCGGGCGCACACAAACCATTTCGCCTTTCTTTCAGTGCTCCCTCTATTACCTTTCTTTCTGCGCATATGTATGCGTTGTTTGTGTGCCGTTTTTCAATCAACCCTCGTTTTGCAGCCAACCAATAATTGTAATGCCACTAGCCCGGGCAGGGCCGGAATAGGATCAGCCGCTGAGAAGGAGATGGCGAAGGCTCATTTCGTTGACGAATTACTGCGACCGATCATTACGAGCTTCAGTGCCCGATGGTGGTGGTGGTGGTGCTGGTGGTCCCTGTGTGCGTGGAGGGAAGCCGCCTTTTACCCACTTTATGTTCTGCATGCAAACCGAAAAGGGACAGCATTGCGTGTAGAAGCAATTTGGTTTGCGATGGGCCTTTTGCCCTAAGGGCAGTCTAAAACCGATCCGTTTCCTTTTTTTTTGTTTTTCCTGATGGCGCAATTGAGGAGAAGAGGATCATTTTTGTGCGGTTTTTGTTGCTGTGTTTGGATGTATTCAAATCCACGCTCCACGTGAAAGAATGAGTGTAGCACAAGCCTTTCACGAAGCACATTTTTTTTAATGCATTTACTGGGAAGCATCGATGGCTGCCGAGGTCGTCTGCTGATTCGAAGGGCTGGCTTTACTTTCGTTCAGGTGCGCCGGACTCCGATCTCCCGGCCAATGGTTGCAGCATTTTACGAGTCCAATAAAGAAAAATGGCAAACTTTATCGCTTCGTTGGTGGTACTGTGCAGGCAAGACGATTGTTTTATGAGCGCGCGTTTATTGTCTAACCGTGCAGCTAGCGATGAAAGTAGTCGATGAGGGTTTGCTAGCTTTATTTAGCAACTAACTGCACTTGGAGGTCCCCTGGATAATTGCTCCAGCTCCCGGAAAAGCCGCAGCCGAATCAAATTTCATTTCGCTTGGCTGAGAGGTCTGAAAACTTACCACCTTTCCACTAAAGTCGTAATGAACATGTTCCAAATATTATTGATTTCTAACACACTCTAATCAATTTGGCATGGCATAATAAGTGGTCCAGGTCGACACAGTTTTTCTTGCGTAACGGCATGCATTCCCACGCTAAACACAGAATGACAAGTGCTGGGCAAAGGCGAAAGAAAACCAAGACCAAGAGCAAACTTATTGCTTCCTTCCGTCCCGGCACGTCGGTGGCGTACTACTTTGCTGACGTAATGCGCTTCCCGGTTTGCACTTGATTTGTTCTGTCTGTGCGCTTCCCCTCAACCCGCCCAGACTTGGTGGGACTCCTAAAAGGGGGCACTCAGCATGCCCCGGCTTCGGCCGCGACCGGTGGCAACGGCGCTCGGGGGACACTTTTACCTTCTATTACTCAACCTGCCAATCCCGCGCGGCGTGGTGGACTTTGCGCATTTTTATTATGCTCCGTTGATGATTAAAGCTAGGTTAAGGGGTTTGTTTTTTGTTGGTGTGTGTGTCTCTGTATGTGTATCACTTCATTTCTCCAGAGCTTTCGCAAACTGATCGGGCGTTGGATGTGAAAATAAATGGATATCTTTCATCGCGGGCACGTACACGTCCGCGGGGGAATGTTTCGTCAGGTATATGAGCGATAGAGAAAGAGCAAGAGAGAGAGAGAGAGAGGAAGGCAAAACGCACCCCAAAAAAACGACGCAAAATCGGAACAGACCCCCTCCCCCCCTTATTCTCTCCCTTACTTCGCTTGGTTGATTGTCCCGCCGGCGGCGATACGATCGAATCCCGAGCGTGGACCGATGAGGAAGGAAAGAGGTGCGGGCAGGAACCCACAGAACCAGTGCAAACAAGTGTCCCGAAGCAACGGCAAACGCCCCGCTGGTGAAGGGGCGAGGTTCAACTCCCGAAGCGCCAATGCCAATGGGACGTGAGCGGCAGCTTCTGCGGGCCTGCCTGCGCTGGAAGCTGTTTGCGATGAGATGACGAAGTGGTGGACGAAAGGAAACAATACGCAATCGCAAGGGAGTTGCTGGATGCAATGAGAAAAGGGGTCCGGCGGGCGGTGGAAATAGAGCGACAGAGAGCAAAGAAAGTACAAACGCGGAGACCGGTTGGTGGAGAAGAAATGGGAGTAAGTATGAATTAACCCTTGAAGCGAAAGAGCGTACAGGTGCTAATGATTGATTTTCGTTGCAGCTATTCACTCTTTCACTCTTTTAAATCCGCGGCAGTTCGATGTCAGTATTATGACGTGCCCTTCTCATCAAAGCTGGTCGATACAGCAGTCGAAATGGAGATGGTAGACTCTACGAGTAGGGCTAAGGGTTCATATGATCCGGTTCGAAGGACCAAATCTTACCTCGCTGCGTGGTGATCCGGTTCGAAGGACCACATCGCGCATGGCTATGAGGTGAGATCGACTTAACTAAATTCCATTGTACAAATATGATTGATAACAATCCACAGCTAAGCTCTTTCGGTCATTCGAAATATGATCAAATTAAAATAATTCTACAAAAATATCCAATATACATATATTGCACTACATTACGCTACTAAAAGGGTTTCAGACCGTCCGGCATGCCAATCCACCATCCACCGGGGGTAGCAAAAGAGAGCAACCGCGTACAAACGTACGTATCGCAGTGCAACCTTAAGAGAAAGAGCGCGCGCCAAAGACCTTGCCCTCATGCGGGCCATGAGTGTGGTTGCATGTGTCGGCCCTTCTTGTTCCGAGCCGCCATGTGCGTGTGTGCATGGGACAAGCTGGACAAAAGAGACACCGCGGTGTTGTGTTCTCCGCCGAAGGAGAGTAAAAGTGTATGAAAACGAAAGCAAAACTGGGGACCGGAGCGCGAAGCAAATACACACAGGCGCGAGCGTAGCCAGCCTCCAGTGCCGGCAGGTTTGGGCGCAGGTGGCGACGACGGTGACGGTTGCGGTTTTGTGGTTTTGCGCGCGCCGGAACGGATATAAATTGCCCCTGCACCCTATCGGACTGTTTTAGTTCGGTGCCTTCGGTTGGCGGGATAAAATCGTGCTGCTGCAAACTTGCAACGTTGCGAATACCGATAAACAAACCGCGCGCACCTAAAACCATCATCGACCACGTGCTTGGAGGGCTGGACAAAGCGCGCTGTGCATGTTTTAGGTTAGTTTGCGATCCTTAACGATCGGGACGTAGTATCGAACTGTACTGTGAGTGTGTTTTAAAACATTAACGAAAGTGTACATTAACATTGCTGATAGACTGATTGTGAGTTACAATAATATTTCAAATGCGTGGCTAAATAGTGCAGAATTTCAAGTGGTTTCGCAGGGGGACATTGAGGGAAACTTTTATCCCAATTGTTGTTGAACTGGTGTCAGACTAAACCGGGGAAAAGTGTGTCGCAAGTGTGAATTCACGTGTTCTGTTTGTTTATTCTTTTTAGCAAACAACGCATAAAAAAGCCATAGAAAAAACAGTGAAGCAGTGTGACATTTTATTTAATGTCATCAGATTTATCAAAATGGTGAGTATTTTATGCATAATATGGAGCAATTTATTTATTCTAAATTATGCGAACGATTGTTGGCACTTTGTCTTGATTTTATGTTTGTATTAAAACGGATTTGGTTTTTCTGTTTATGGTACTTGATAAAATAAGGCTGTTAGTTCAATTAATTAGGGTTGAGTGTGTGTGTTTTTTAAAAATTATTTTAATGTTTGCTGGTTGATACAATTGTTGATAAAGTGGCAAGTGATCGGATTGATTCCTATTTAATAGCCAATTTTGCATTGATCAGCCTATTTTACCCTATTTATATCAGGCTTACTTGGTCCGGTCTGGTGGTAGAGTCGTCAACTCGTACGACTCAAAACCATATGCTCGTCATGGGTTCAAGCCCCGAATGGAACGTTCAAGCCCCCATACGGTAGGATTGACTAACTATGCTGCTATGTGTAAAATCAATGCGTCCTCAGCCCAATAATGGTGTACAGACAGGCCTTAACCGATAACGGTTGTTGTGCCAATGAAGAAGAAGAAGAAGGAGCTATTTTACTTTAGAGTACTGTTATGACAAAAGGAAGTTGTTAGTCCTTCAAATAGTATAATCTCAATTGAACTACTCAACTCAACTAATTGAAATTGGTACATAAAATTTTGTTTCAAATTTTGCAAAATTTAAGGAATTTCCCTATAATTCTATCTAATTGGTATTTTTTGTATGATGAAATCGATAAACATGACGGCAATGTAGAGACAAAAGCATCAATCTCTGAACAATTTTTTCACCCCCATTGCGATCAAGCAGCAGCGATTGACGCATTAATCGCATTCAATCAACTCGTTCAGCTCAAGCTGCGTCTAGACTTTGCAACCATTTCGACAAATGTCTTCCGTTTTGTCGACACACACACACACCGCCGTTCGCGTCGTCTGGTTGTCGTTCAATGTTTGCCATGCCGGCCAGATCGTATGCCCATGACTTCCTCCCCAGCCTCAGTCCACACTTGCGCTGGAGCAGAAGTTCGATCGCACATTCCGTTTTCACTTTAATAATCTACGATCGATAATCACCGGCATGATAAACGACCCCGGTCGTTCAGGAGACAGGAGCTGTGCTGGGGTGAAGTAGAGCAATCGAGGTGGACGGACGGACGGACGAACGGAGGAACGGGTAATAATAATACCCTCCCCGTGGTGCAAGAAAACGCAATCGATTACACAATCGGTCCCGCAGTTGGTCCTGTGCCAGTTTGGACGAACTCTGTGGCTGGCCAGTTGGTCCACTGCTTGCGTCATGCACACACACACACACACACGTATTAGTGAGTGGAGTGTCCTTTTGTGCCAGATCTAAAGCCTAAACCCACACTTTACACCAATCCGATCAGCAACCGCTAATGTCTCTCATTTCCATTCCGGACACAATCAAAATGAGTTTCCCATTGGTTTAAAATGTACAATCTCTCCTCCGAGTCCGGTATCGCCCGCGCGGAGGAAGTATTAAAGTAAAGCAAAGGTAGGGAAGGAAAATTTACTACCCGACTGGCTCGTTGGCTGAATCGTAGGCCTCGCGGCGATCCGGGTACTTGGCCGGACCTAATTTGGGAGTTTCCAGCGTTTGGAGAGTCAAATTTGACGGCTCATATGGTCTTATTAAGCCGGCAATGGTTCAATTTTTCGATCAGCAGAGGTTTAAGCTGAGGTGCAGGAAATGTGGCATATAAAGCGGCTTATGGCACAAAGCCAAAGCGATGAGAAGGAAATGGGTGGAAAAAAGAGGAAAATCTTCCTCGTTATATTTAGCAAACAAATTGCGCTGCTCGTTGTGGGAAGTGGCGGATAAACACAGCACGGCGGAGCAACCGCATCGAAACCGACAGAGAAACGAACAGTCTCAATAGTGTCCGGCCCATCACACTTCACTATGTTTCCATCGCTTTTCCAATTCCCACCGCCCATTCACACTGTGCGGCTGCACGCTTCGATCCGGACCATTGATCGCTTGATCACTCGTGTCTGGGCAGCGCTGCTCATTCACAAGCACCGGCCGCGTGCACCGAATCGATCGCTCGAATGGCATGAATGGAGGGGTTTTCACGGAATTGTCACAACAGAGAGAGAGAGAGAGAAAATGGCAACGGAAAAAAGGAAACCCGACGCGATGTCCGGTGTCCCTTGGCGTCACGACCGGCCGCACAATGTTTGACCAATTACCATTTTTATGCGCACGGGTGATTGGTATAATTTGAGCAAACACCTTTTTTTAGCATCCCGTTTTGTCGCCGTACTGCATTGTAGCACCTATTTCCTCCTCTCCGGAACGGATCAGAAAAGAAAAGGGGCCCATTAATGGGGGTAAGCTTTAGCGTAATGTTGTGAGCTTCTTCGACAGCTCAATCCAGTTCCTTGGCGGACTGCCGGAGCGACACGCGTGGTAGCGCCCTCGGACATGTAAGTGGCTGACGCCCCGCACGGGTGGGAGAACCGTTTTGCATATGGAAATAAAAATTATGCTCACTTACTCTCAAACCCTGCGGGAGCTATGGGGTCTTCCCACCTTAAACACCTGTGGTGGTGATGGTGGAGCCCGGTGGAGCGGATGTAAATTTAAATAATGTCCCTGGCTGGTCTCCCTTTATCGCTTTATCAAATGCACTTCCGGCGCACGGTTTTACGGCATGTAACTGGGGAGCAATGAATCAATAAAACAGGTGAGAAGCGTGCGTTTGTTGGGAAGAGGTGACGCTGACCCAACGGTCCCCAGTACGAACCCGAGCCGCAGGTTCGGGGGTTCGTCGCTGACTTTTTCTCACGCGCGCATCGAAGTCTTTTGTGTAGCAGTTAAACGTTGGTTCTCTCGATTTGTTTTTGTGCTTCGTGACAGTACGGGCCAGATTAGGTATAGGTATGGATGTGTCCTATTTGGAGTGGAGCCTTTTTTTTACGACAAATCAACGCATGATTGAGCACTTTAGATAATTACAAATGCTGGTAGTTTTTCTTAGGCAGCATACATAACTCAATACTACTAAAGAATGACCGACCCTTAACGAGGACAACGAAAGGTATGCTGGAAGGCATTCATCAACTTCCTTTCCAGTTCTCTCTCTCTCTCTCTATCTTTAATGCTTTTACGAGAAGAATGTCTTTTTTTTTTGTTTAAATCAATCAAGTAGGCCCACTCTGGCGAACAAAAACGCTAAACAACCAACTGTCAATCCAGGATACCCGCGGCGCGTTCCTTTCGATTCGCGCGAATCGAAGGGAAATTAGTTGTTTTGCCGATTTGCGTGTTTGCGTGTTCCGTCCTTGGAGGTTGCTTTCGTTCCCCTACACCATCAGCCTCGGTCGATGACGGCACGACGACATCCCATTTCGGAGCAAAGACAGTTGAACGATTTAAATGGTCCGCGTTTGTTTGGTCTCGCTCTCGCTCTCTGCTGAGTGATCAGTCGTGTTTGTGTGTGTTGTGGTTGTTACTTCCATGAATGTCTCTTCTCTGCTTTCAATCGTCACCGCATCGCTGTGTACGGAGATGAAAGAAAGAAAGCAAAAAAAAAGGGAAATGAAATGGAATCCAAACGGAAGGTGAGATGTTGAGATTTGAGTGAAGGAATGTGTTGATTCATCGTCTCCGTGCTCTGGGCTGGTGGTTGTTGTAATGATTAATAGCACGAACCGTTAACCAAACGTGGTGCTTTTGCAATGCACTGTGGCCTTTACATGGCACCAATAAAAAAAAACGGTTCACTTTTACCGGTACCGGTGACACTAATGAGCGTATTGCCTTTTGTCTACGGGGTTAATTATGGTCGCTTTTTGTTCTTGCAGCTGCTGCTGCTGCTAATTCTTATTGCGAACGATATTTGCAATGCAAGCAACGGCAGTCATTAATCGTGTTTGGGACGTGCAAAAGAAAGAGTGATGTCTTCAATGCCTCTTTTGTTGCATACAAATGCTGCACAAACATTTAGGATCAGCTAAGGGTTGGAAGGGAGGGACTCTGGAAAGTGAGAGTTAGGGCTTATCATAAGCTCGACCACTTTCCGTGCTGGAGCGCGTAAATCCATTAAACTGCAACCCGTCCAAAGCGCTGTGGGCAGTTGGCAGTGTACCTTTAAAAAATCCTCCCCGGTTTAACCGAAGCGCGCAACATTGTGTAGTTGCGGTCCAGTCCGGATCTCCGGACAGGTGACAGCAACTGCCCGCTTCCTACCCCGAACGTTTCGCAAAGCAAAACAGTAAAAAAAAGGCAGAGAATGAGGAAATGTGGAGCGATTATTGCAAAACTGTGATCATAAAAATTACTTCACAGTGCGTCGGATCCACTTTCTTAGCTGACCGGTCCTCCGTCTAACTCGCTCGGTGATCCAGGAGTTCAGCGACAAAGCTGCATTTCCTTCCTGCAGCTTTCCTACCTTCCCCTATCGTAAAGCGGACCCAGCCAGTCTGGTCTTGGACAGCCCGTGGACAGGTTTCAGTTTCAGACAGTGATGGAAATGGTTAACAGCGAAGAAGAGATTGGAAGAGAGAGAGAGAGAGAGAGAGAGAGAGGAGGGGAAAAACATGTACACAAACCAAAGCGCGCGATTAAACCACAGCGCGGCCACAAGCGCAATAATAAAATCGCAAAATAAAACACTGGACCGGTGCGCAGTGGAGTTTAGCAAACAAAATCAGAGTAAAGTCGGCGACAAACACCGTCGTAGCATTTGGAGCTCCTGGCGCATGTTGTACGACGGTGGCCATGTCGTGTGGCTCACTGGTACAAAACTGCGGCAAAATAGCTGCTTTTCCATCTGGTGGACATTAGAAGCAAACTCACCTGCCGCAAGCGCCTCCGAACGAAGGGAAGACAAAGATCGGAAGATCGGTTGACCGGAGCGAGAGAGGGGTTGGAGTATCAGCAAAGTAGCCCTGTCCTCGCCCCTCCCCTTCCCCTTTTTGGAGCTCAAGATAAGAGCGAGACACGAGCGATCGATTGACTGGGTGGCTCGTAATTCCTGTATCGAAACACCAGAAATAACGAGCGAATTCGCTGCGGTATTTTTGTTTGCTGACCGCGGTCCCTCTCTCTTTCTCTCGCACTCACACACACACACGTTCGGTAGGTGTTATTTAAGCGTCGGCTTCTGTCGGTACGGATTTTATTTTCTTCCCTGCTGGTTTTGCTGCTGCTTTTTCTTCTCTTCCTGCTGTCCGTGAAAGTGAAAGTTTGATCCGATTCCGATCGGCGCGCATTCTTGCACTCGGCCGCTGATCGATTCGGACCTGCGTATCCTTATCACCTACCGCTCGGTTCGGCCACCGGTTTGACCTATGATCCCGCCGGTGCCGGTGCCAGTGTTGCAGGGGAGTAAGGAGGAGAAGTAAAATTTATCGACCATTTTTGGTGTGAAATCTATAATTCATAATGCGAACGTAGTGAAGCTGGTGCTGGAATGTTAAACAAAGCTTACGGGAGAATTTTGCTGCAGTTCCTTTCGCGTCGCCACAGCTGTTGGTAAAAGGTAAATGGATCCCAAAATTGCTGTGCGATTTGGTGTGATGTTTATCAAATGGGTAAAACGCGTTCTTCGTGATATGTTACGGAATGATTACACAATAATTCCTGTAGCCTTTGGAAAGCGTAATTGCTGTTAAACCATGATCAGTAGAAATAATGAACGTAAAATAATAATAATAATCCATATTTTAAGGTAAAATGCTTCTTACTTTACACAATCGCCATCATAAGCCGTATGATGGCCTTCATTTACCAACCCGTATATTGGATGCTGCCCGCAGTGTCTGCACTTAAAGTCACTCGAGCCAAAACCTTTAAACGTCCTTGGTGCACGTCCTTTCTCTTGTTCGCTGCCAACCACGATCGTTTCAAAGGAGGCCTTGGATTAAGAGTGAAAAGGTTTCGATTCTCCTCTGCTTCTCACAGCATTTAATCGTAATAATACTCCCGAGCAGCGTGCAGAGCTTTGCGTGCTTTCTTTCTTTGCTTGCAGAACGATCGGCATTCCCATGGATGCATTGCTTACCAATCCACCGGTGGGGTAAGCCGACGCTCAACGATAACATTGCGTGTGCTTTCGAAAACAACCGGCCGGTATTGGTGGTTTATGTCCTTTATTGTGTTTTTTATTTTTATTTCGCTCAATCATGATTGTAGAGAGGAGGGGTGGGGGGGGGTGGCGATCACCGAAAGACCTGTTTGCTGTGCGGTGGGTAATTTCTTTACAAGTGAACTGAGCTAAACAGTGGTTCGTGACCGAGTGTGCAGTACCTTTCGTACCGCTTGCCGAAATCATGCCCTTCCTGATACTGCGCCGTCATGCATTTTGGGGTCTTTTTGACACATGTTTCCGTCCAACGCCGGGATGGTTTTATGTTGTGCTGTTAATGTTACTTGCCAGCTTGTCGGTTTCGTTTGTGTGTGTGTGTGCGTTTTTTTATTTGCCCAACCGGCTCGCTTTGTGCTTAATTTTATATTTCGCCCGCTTTGCTTTCATTTTCTGTCGAACAAGGTAAAATGGAAGCTTTTGTTTATTTTCCGTTCATCCGTTCTTATATCGTGCAAACCGTTGCCCACACTGTCACTCATACCACTTGTATGTACAACAAGTGGAGAAAGAGTCGCCGGTGTCGAAAGGCATCAAAAACCCGCTCCAAATTTGCGTTGACGAAGCCGCGGCTGCTGAGGGCGTTCACGGTTCACAATCTACCGTCCACCATCGGAATTATGACACGCACCCGGGTTGGGCTCCCTTTTGCTGTGGCCTTTCTATCCAGCGTTGACATGGCAGGACAGGGCAACAGCAAGTAGCAATCGGGCAGCCTGTCCCGCCAAGGCGAAAAGGAAAGAAACAATGTTCAATCACTAGGGCTGTAAAAAAAATCACGCGACCACACCGAGCGACCCTGTAAGAGTAGAAGCTGTGACGCACACAACCAAACAACAACAACAAAAAGCCAACTCACCGGAAGTGTTGTGTTTTTATGTTGGTTTAATTGGTTATCGCCTGCAAGGAATGTGTTTCACGACGCAGGCGTGTGTGTGTATCCGTGTACCATGAATGGAATTGCTTCATCACAGAGCCTGGCGCGTATGAAAAGCGTATGCTGAACAATAAAAGAAAGCAGCACAATATTTTACAAGAATTACCGGGGCGAGTGGTTTGATTGATATAGCCACAATCATGTTGAGTGCGTGTGCATTCAGGAATGGAGTCATCATGGTGTGAGATGGATGGGGGACTCGGCTTGGAAATGGTTTATGTTTTACGAGCCTGTCTGACCCAGACGAACCTAAAGGGACTAATTGAGTGCAGCGTGATTGTGGTCTCACCTCATCGCTCATAAACACAACGCACCTTACCCAGTAATTCAAAAATTGCACGTCTAGATTAACTAACAACCTCTCTCCTTCAAATGGTACGCATTTGGTACGCAATCTTATCGCCCTCATCTAAACAACCGCCGCATCATCTATCTCGATCTTCATCCAATGATCATCATCGTTATCCTGATCGCTGGACGCCGCGCACTGCATCGCGCTCCTCCGGCCGGAGTGGACAATTCGAATGATGTAGCGATTTAACACCAGCTTAGTGCCGTGATTGGTGTAGTTTAGTTTTTTTTCCCCGTCGCACCACCATTGCCGGTTTGTTTCTTTTCTTTTCGCCTTGCAACAGCCGGAGCGGAACTACACCATCCGTCGTCCGGGCACGGGCTGAAGGTTGTCCACCACCCGTCTATTACCATAACAGCGCGCCAAGATCGTGTTTTGCCTGCCGGCCGCCTGTGAGTCTGCGTTTTTTCTCTCTCTCTCCTTGTGTTGTCATTGCTCTGCTTGCGGGCTAGTTACAGCAGTGAGTGTTATTTAATTTTCCACTTTCTTTTTGCCGTCGTACCCGGGTGCTTTCCAATTCTCTCCGCTGCTCGGGCTAACCGGTTCGCCCGCACAGTGTCAATGGCGGCGTGCTGTGGTCGCTCCGGATCCGCGCACTAATCACTCCTTAAATGCACTATTTAACGTGCCATGCGAAGGGGCAGGCGGGGCAAGCGGGGAAATTTAATAAGGAATGTTGGCGGAGTGTTGTCTCCTTTTGTGGCACCGGTCACGTTGTGTAAAAAACGCTTCGTATGATGATGAAACGCGCTGCGAATGTAAAAAGCTCGCAACGGCAGGCGTATGCGCCTAACAGTATGCAATCTGGTGTCTGTTTTTAAGCAAAGCTTTTTCTGTGTGTATTTGCCTCGCCTAATTTCGTCGTTTTCACTGTCTCTCTCTCTGTCTCTCTGTGTTTGTTACAGATACGCTGCAATTGGATAGTTTGGATCGGAGCGTGTCTGCTGCTGCAGGCACCGTGGCTAGTGGCCGCAGATCACGATCCACCGCCCGGGAACCGGCCGACCCAGCTGGAAGACATCGAGCGGGACAATCTGAACAGCGAGCGGCAGGTGTTCAAAAAGGAAGCGATAGCACAGCAGCAGCACGGAGCTAGCTCGAGCCAAAGCAACAATCACTACACCGTGCAGATACAGCACCATCCGGGCAGTACGGCCGGTACGCACAGCTCGGTCAAATACGTGACGCCACTTCCCGCCCCGACCCAGACGCTCACCTACTCGAAAGGTATCCGTGGGCAGATCGATCTCCGATGTACGGATCGATCGGAACTATTCGATACAAATCTGATGCTAATTTATCTCTCTCGCTCGCTTATTTTAGATCACGCTGTGCCGCAACAATACGTCAGCATTCCGCAGCAGCAGCAGCCGCCGCTTCAATTCCACCAGCAACAGCCACAGCAACAAGTGCCACAGGTGCACGAGGCGCATTCCACCTATACGGTGCCGTCCCGTCAGTCACTGCTGCAGCCCATCATCGGTGGAGGTGCACCGGCCTCCCCGTATCTGACGCCGCAGCCGCAGTACGTGTATGTGCAGGCCCGGCCCCAGCCGCTGCCACAGTATGCGGCCGACAACAGTCTGCCCCAACAGCTGCTACACATCCTGCCACAAAATTCACAGTAAGTGTGTGGTGTATGGGTCGTGCCAGTTGGCCATTGTCACGAAAGCATTTTAGCAAACCCTTCTGGTAGGGTTGAAAATGGCAGAGGGAATGATTTTAGCTTTGCTGATGCGAGGTCGGACAGTCGAATTATGTTGCGTGCTGTAGGGCTTGCCTAAGCGTCATTAAACACACGTTCGATCTCATCGTAATGGATTTTAAATTTACCTATCTCTTTCCTGGCAAGCGAATAAAATATTGTTCTTTAATATCCTTGACAGTAAAATTGCGCTAGCCTTTGCCCACCAAGATTGCAAGATTGCTCACGATCATTTGCCTACTTCCTGTAATAGTGTACGCGCTCATCGCGTGACAAAATGGGTATGTGATTCCCAATTACGTGCCATTTCCTGTTTCCGAATATGCGGGAAATATCCGTTTTGGCACTGCCAGTAATCATAAATCTTCTATCGCCATCGTCGTAATTTTTTTCTTCTCACAGCAAGTAAAAGCTAGCAGCCACATTAAGCACCACGACCACATTAGTTGCGGTGCGGTACGTTTAATTGCTTTTTAAATAACCATGCCGTGTACACGATCCCCATGCAAAGCGATCAATTGCATCACTGCCAGCCGGCAGGAGCATCGGCTACTTTTGCTGCCTCGTGTAAAGTCAATATTTTCCCATGCTCTTGAGCGAAGGTGAAGCAGGTCTGTTGCAGATCGACAATGATAAATATTTGTCTGGCAGGCGTCTCTGCGTCTGTGTGGAGCTGTGCACAATGAGCGCCTTTTTTCAAAAGCTGGAAAATCGGGGAATGAAAATGTGTTTTCGGTTGATGTGTTTGAATAATGATAAGTACATGTGTACGATCACCCTTTTGCTGGTAACACAATTGCTGCACAGAGTTTGTTATTTCACACAACACAAGTAGAATGTTTAACACTGTTTTTTTTTTTGTAACTGGTCCTAACTTTCAGAAGCAATTATGCAATGAATTGGAGTTTTTGAGCGTGTCATTAGGAACATAATTTACTGCCCATATCATCACATTAGCTCGAACGACGGTTGCAGTTTATTGCGTTTTACGTTGCGAATGCCTTTCCGGCGTCTCCGTTCCCTGCGTATTAAAACTTTATTGCGAGAATAAAATAAACCATTGACAAATCAGCAATTGTGCGCTACAGCTAAAGCAAGCAAGAGCGAAACCGGTTCCCCCCCGTAACGGGTAATGTTAATGAGACGACGTCACAAAACGCGAACGGTGGAATATGTTATGTTGACTGTAAACAAATTTCTAAAATGTAAAAACTACAACCATCGACCACCAACGGCTGCTCATGGCTCGGGACCACCATGAAGGGCTTTTTGATGGCTCACTTTCCCCTGGCTGCTTGCGATCAGTACGGACAGTAATTATTTCATCAATTAAACTACACCGCATTGATAAATGAAAACTAATTGCTCATTGTTTTTGTTTGTTTGTCGGTAAACGCGTTCACTTTTGCCACAATTTATGATTGACGTTTGAGCCGACGATGTACCTTGTCGATTGATTGCGTGCTTTTTGGAAAAAAAAGTAAGCATTTAACTTCAACAGGCACTTTTGGATGAGGGATTCAACGGGTTAGGAGGAGGAGGGGAATACGCACTCACCATTGCAATGGACGTAGTAGATGGACGCAACTTATCCTTTCCTTTTATTGCGTAACGCGTTCCGATCCGATGCTATTACACTTTCCAATCCTTTCGCTTCAGGTCAGCCTGATGTATCCTCTCCTGGCTGGCGGGTCGGTCAGTTTGCTAACGCTCCCGTTTCAGTAGCGCGCGCGGCTGCGTGCACGAAGAGGGTTTTATTTATGATCCTTCGAGTGTACCATAAGCACCCTATTACACCGGTCATAAAAGTACCTAAGGCGGGCTGCTAGTACAGAGAGAGAGAGAGAGAGCCTCCTCCAGATTGGAGGTCGATCGCGGCATGTATTGCGGGTTTGCGTTATGATTGATCGATCGCATTTCACTCTCGATCGGCAAAGGTGGCTTTTTGGACTGCGATAGGGCAAAAAAGGGTAGCGGCTGAAAGGAAAACAGAAAACCAGACAGAGAAGAAGTGGTTTAGAGAAAAATGGCAAGTCATTTATCGTGTGAGATTTGCTTCACTCGTCGCATCCATAAATCGATTTATTGCTGCTGATGGGTTGGGGATGGTTTTTTTTGTTTTGGTTTGGCGCTTCATATTTTCCTTCGCTTTGTGAAATCACACTGTGGGCTGCGTATTTGTTTCGGTGGCGCATGATTTGTCCACTGGTGTGTGTGTGTTTTTGGGTGCCATTTGAGAAGATGAGCATGTTGAAAAAAGGAGGAAGCCAATGGTTTCATTAGGTCGTGTTTTTGTTCGTGTTTTTTATTGAACAGAGATGCAAAGAGTGACAGATTGGGAGCATCGATCGATGCGGCGTAGTGATTTTGGTAGATTGATGAAAAATTAGTCGCACCAGTCGCCGCATTACGCAACGAGCGCAATAAAGAGGAAAGTTACACATCGGGTGCGCGCGTTTATTTGAAATCAGCGCGAGCAATGAACGTGGGTAAAGTTGATTAATAGTTCAAACAGACAAAAAAGCACCATCGTCCACAGCTCTCCCACCCATCGGATGTGTTACAAAAGTGGCTAATTTCCTCCCCGTAGCGGAAAATAATAACCCAATCGTTTAGCGGGCAGTGGAAACCTTCCCCGAAAGCGAAAGGAAACCGATCGGCGGCAACCAAGCGCCCCCGGGGCTGGGCTGCAGCCAGCGACGAAAGATCGGCTCCATTTTACCAAATTATCCATAATTGCCCTTAACCCCCTCGGGCAGGCTGCTAGAGGGGGGGGGATGCATCCACCCGATTGCGATTGCACCATAAATGAGGAAAAACGATGATCATAAAATAAATACCGCCCGAGCGCGTCGACGTGCCGCCACCGCACGCAGCGAGGCACCGATGCGGATTCAACCTGTTTTTGCCCGGTTGTTGGTATCATTAGGAGGCATCCGTGGCGCTGCGGAAGGTGCTAACTGGCACCTCTCCGTTCGTTCTGTTGTCTTTGTGCGTGCGCGTTCGCTTTCAGTGTTTGGCGCTTTAGGAGCGATCAACGGAACACGGTGCCGTGCCGGGCGTTTACGATCGGACCGGCAGCATAGTGGAGCACACAATGGAAGCATGTCGCTATGGGGCGCTACGGTAGAGTGCAGCATTGCGCCAAATTGTAGGCGCCGTTGGTGTAATTTCATTAGCAAAACTCACTCCACCCTTTCTTGGTATTTATTTTTTTTATGCTAACCAATGAGCTGATTTGTCACACTGTCACCCATCCTTCTGTGTGTGTATGTGTGTTTTTTTGCATGCATTTGAAGCCACTTACTGTTAACTAGGGTGGGCAGAGTGTCAGCAGTGTAGTGTGTTGACACTTTTAGCTTTATAAGCGGCTGGATAGTGAGCGTGCAAGAAAGCAACATCATTGTTCTACTTGTGCGCTGGCACGATCGCGCCTAGCTAGCTGGCTACTTAAGCTCCTTAGCACAGAGTCTGATGGCACTTTGACGTGTGCCTGACTCAATCGTCACGGTGCCGGGAGTAAACACAATTGCACGCAATAGCAGTTCCGAACAGTGTGGTTACTTAACCTCCAATTGAAGCTGTCATTTGGGGGCGCATCAGCAGCAGCAGTAAGCAAGCGTGAATCGATGTGACAAACGGCAGCGCGCTGTTATGACATGTGGAACATTTTTGAATTATGCTAAGTGGATAAAACGCATTCAAAAATTCCAACCACTGGCTAATCGCAATTTATTTGCTACATTTTATGAGCTCATCTGAATGCGGAGGGATTTTCCAGTCGAGCTTTTACAGGCTGAGAACGTTCGCATAGTATGTAGGTGAGTGTAGACGTTCCCTCTCAGGTCTTTGAATAATTAAAAGCCCAAGCGAGAAGAAAAAGGAAGGGGTTTGTCTTCCAAACACTAATTTAATGTAGCGTCCACAAACTCTTCCTCGATTCGTTTGCGGTTAGTGATGTTCGTGGGTTCGTGGTGGGACAGCGTGAACACAGCTTTATGCAGATGCGTCGGTAGGCGGTGTCGGTAATCGGGCTTGTCTCATCTCTCTCTCTCTCTCTCTCTCTCTCTCTCTCTCTCTCTCTCTCTCTCTTTGGGCCCGGGGTGGAGGAGAGTAATTAAAAGTTTGCAATTACAGCCTGGGCCCGTGTGTCTGCTCTAATTATTGCCATTTTTAAGACTTTGCGGCAAGAAGAAGGAACGACACACTCACTGGCGGTTGTAGGTTGTTTTTTTTTGGTTTGTTTTGCGGTCTGCTTTCGCAAAAGTTACTACTACGATTTTATGTCAGCTCCGATGGTCGGCGCTTCCTCTTATCTTGAACAACCGTTTTTTTGTGTTATTTTTTGTGTTTCTTCCCTCACCCACCGTATGCCACAGCCGCATCTCTTGGCTTTGTGCGATATAACCGACCCCAGTGCATCTGCATCGAGCAGGTTGCACTTATCTGTTTCATGGTCTACATTCATGCCGTTCATAATGGACGGACACACACACACACACTTCTTTCTTTGGGCGGAATCCAACCGGGTGACGTAATTCACAGGCGCCTGCTTTCAGATCGCTCGGTTTGAAGCTCGTTTCTTTCCTGCGATCGAGACGCGATGAGGCAGGTTGTAGCGTCTTTTTTTTTAGCTTTTGATGGGTTTTGATGGGATTT
The DNA here is from genome assembly GCF_017562075.2 of Anopheles merus. Taxonomy (NCBI): domain Eukaryota; kingdom Metazoa; phylum Arthropoda; class Insecta; order Diptera; family Culicidae; genus Anopheles; species Anopheles merus. The sequence continues at coordinate 12,575,202 of NC_054082.1, forward strand.
CAACAGTCGGCGAGAGGTGAAAGATTCATTCCATTGTAACAGATTGTGCCAGATGACAGACGAATTTGAATATCCGGTTAAGGTTTTGCTCCACTGCATCTTGCGGTGTGTTGCTAGCGGTCACGATGAAGCTGTTTGTCCACAACAAGCACAATCCCTTCTGCACGACGATACACGATAAAACGCAAATTTAATTACTCCAACTTTGTCTTCGTGTTGGTTGCCGTTATGCAAAGGCGAGCCCCCAAAATAGGATATTCATTTTCCCGGTTTTTGATTTGTTTTCTTTTTTTCTTCCTCCAGAGCTTATATCATGATTCCGACGCCATATTACCAGCAGCAGCAGCAGCAGCAGCAAGCACCGCACGCGCCAGCCTCCCCGACCGGGCCAGCCCTGCCATCGATTACACCGCCCTCATCGCCGGCAACGCCCCATTCCGCCCAGCAGCTGGCCGCGTATGTCAACGACCCGGACAATCACATCCAAACCTACTCTCACGGTGAAACGGGAGCACAGTCCCCAGCCACCGGGGCGACGGTCCAGCCTACGCCGCAACCCGATGTCGTATACGCCGCTTCCTCTACCCCAGCTCCACCCCGGCATCAATCGCCGTCGGCCGAATTTTCCATCGTGAAGAGCGTCGAGCAGCCGGTCTACTTCTCACACGACCTTCCACCGCTCCAATCGAACAAGCTGCCCCAGCACGGCGATGGTTCTGTGTTTCAGTTCGGTGGCGCACAGGTACACCACCCCGTCACTGGCAGACCTTTCACGGGCCATGCGCAACAGCTTCACCCGCACCAGCAGCTTCATCATCACCACCAACAACCTCCGCACCAGCTGCACTACCCTGCGTACGTACAGCCGCACGGCCATTCGTACGCCGGGGCCCACCAGCAACTTCACTATCCTTCCCTGGCGCATCCGAACAACGGCATCTTGAACTACTTTGGCGTACAGCAGCGGCCACCCACCAGCCTGCTCGACTCGTACGTACCATCCTCGCTGCAGCTTGCGAAAACGCCACTGTACACCACGAAACTGGCACCCCACGCGTACCCGGCGTTCCATCACGGGCAGCTGCATCTCCAGCAGCCACGTCCGGTGCAGTTCTACCAGCAGGGCGTCCCCGTGCACCCGGTGAACCCGCTCCACACGACCATCCTGCAGCCGGCAGGGCATGGCGCATCCTTCCCGCACGCGCAACCACTCGCGCTGGGGCAGCTTCCGTCGGGCCCGTCGGCCACCGCCCCCGGGTACAATACGATCGCGTACTCCGTGCCGCTGGCGTTCACGAAAACGTCCGCGCAGTACAAACGCTCACCGGCGCTGTTCAGTGTGGCCGGGTTTGCAAGACCGTCGACGGCCGGTTTGGCCACGACCAAGCTCCAGCCGGCGAAGCAGTTCGCGTGAGCGGGAATGCAGCTGCACACACGGTGTGCGTAAAAATAGAGGTTAATTTATTTAGTTGATAGAATACATTGTGGCGAGCGTTGTTGAATAGTTGCTGGTGTTTTATTTTCGTCATTTGGTATGTAAATCCGTTTGAGAAGACCGCAAATGGTTTGTTTATGGTGCGACTGCTGAACAAAAGCATCACATAGATCCTCATGATTAGACTGATCCAGGTAGCCGTGTGCCGTTGTCGACGTTAGAAGTAACTGTGTGCTAGTTGTTCCTGAGTTCGAATCTCGTTGTAGCTGACTTCTAAATAGTTTTCTAATCACCGTAATAAGAAGCCTTGGATCAGCTTCTCTTCTTCTCTCCTTGGAACAGCTGTTTTAACAGAAAATAGCCTGCCATTTTTTTCAGTGGTGCTCAACTTTTCGCACGCGGGGGACTGTACAGCTATATTTACTTAGCAAAGTTATTGCTGGTGTTGCTATAAACCTAGCAAAAAAGTGTTTTATTACGTTCCGTTTTGCAGCCGCGCTGTTTACAACTTCTCCTTCGGACGTGTATTTTACACCCCCGGTACCATAAACGCACTACGTGCACCGTTGTGCAAAACCTTTACAACGGCTGTGTCTAATAAATGTCATCCGTTTTGCGAAGCACTCCGGTAGGGGGAGCCATCGTAAAAGTGTGAATCGTACCCAATGACTTTAATCGCCCTGGTCTTGGCGGGGAATAGATCACGACGCCATGGTTAGCGATCGCCACCGGCACAAACAACGGAGGCGTTTGTAATTGCTCTATACCGATAACAACCCCGCCGTCACTTACGCTCAGGCACGCGGGTAATATCCTCGTTTGCTATTTTACTTTCGCATTTTGGCAGCGAATGGCAGCGTGGCCGTTGGCTGCGGTTCGTTTCTGTGTTTTTTTTTTGTTGTTTGTCACGCAGAATCATCTCCATTCTTATGCAACACACCGGGTCCACGGGCGGGCGTAATGTAGCCGCATATATTTTGCAAAGCTGATCGCATGCCGGCTATGGCCACAGAAGAATGACGGCCATCTCGCCCTCGGTGATCGCTCATAATCTCGTAAAATACATCGCATCTTGTTTGGAGCCGAGCCGTTTTTTACTGGGAGTGTGGTGGAGATCTGCAAGAGAGAAAGGGGGAAAACGCCTCATTTTCGTTCCCCCCCCCCGCCATGTTTCGCACACTTTTCTTCGTCATCGACCCTTCGTTCTTTTTTTATTAGCCCCTGCGTTCACTTTCGTGTGTCATCCATGCTCGTTTATAACTATTTCACCACAAAACCGTTTAATTGACCATCGTTGGCAGGAGAACGGGTTTTCCTCGCCGTGGGAAATGGCACTTCGGTTGGGAATGCGGCTGGAAAATGGTGATCATACAGCAAATCGGGAACAAAAGTTGCCCTATTCAATCATAATGTGTCCGTTCCCCCCAAAAAATAAAGCTTCCCGGGTCTCATTATAATGGCGCAATGGTAAAGAAGAGAGAGAGAGATAGCGAGAGAGAAATAAAAACGCCAAAAGATACAAGATAAGCACGAACATTTGTGACTAAGGCAGTCCCGCGCTGATGTGATCTCCGGTGTCGGTTGGAGAAGAAATTTGTATGAATAATTTAATTCATCATATTTTCCCATCCAAGGCATGGCCGCTGCAATGGAGGGATGATCTGGCAAACAACTGAGGTGCAGCGTTTGCAAATATGCAAATACAAAACTGTCGCAAAAAGAGTGTCTATGGGGCGAAAAATTGGAAAGGAAAGAAAAACGATTGATTGTAGCTGATATTTTGACGAAAAAATAATTGTAAATGAGACATAAAACAAGACCTGAACGCCGTCTTACAAGAAGTGCTCAATGTTTAAAAACAAGCGTTATGAAAGCTTTGTCTGGATCATCTTATAAGCAGAGATTGCATGGAAAAGCTTTTGCTTAACGTTTGCAGCATTTCCACACCTTGCCCAGATGGATGAAGCTGCGCGATGGATTAACCCTAACGCAATCCACCGTCATGTAGGTAGAAGAAAGATCGTGATACATCCCCCTGGCCGGCCAAATCAATTTGCCGACACAAAACATTCCAACCAATCGCTACAGACACACATACACACACACGTTGTACCTTTGCGCACCCTGTATTTAAACGGCCCAGAAACAGCGCGCCATCCATTTCCCAATGTGCTTGCATCGTTTTCCCTCACTTGCCGCTGCTGCGGTGTGTGTGTGTGTGTGTGTGTGTGTGTGTGTGTGTGTGTGTGTGTGTGGAAGAAAAACGAGAAGATGTGAGTCTCACACAAGAAGGAAAAAACAACAGCATCTTCGTCCCTTCAAGCCCCAAAAAGCTTGACCGTGTGCGCTTGAGCTCGCGCTTCGAGATGCTGGGTGTTTAGTAAACATAACCCACAAAACCGTCTGTATACACCGCCGGAAAACTGACTGGGCTGGCGCTCAGGAAAAAACGCAACGCGCCTAAATGGTAGCCATTGCGTTGGGCTTTTCAAACGAGGGAGAAAGATATGATGCCTTTCGGTGCAGCAAGAGTTCACTGGGCTACAAGGGGGGACGAGGAATTGGCATACCCTTGAACCGCATCTGTGCTGCCAGCTTCGAAGGCTTGTTCAAACGATTCGTACGCTGTAACTAAACAAAAAACAGCCTAAACGGTCGTGTGCCGTGTGTGGCGGGAAAGATGTTTAATTTTTCCCGAACGATGAATTATTCAATATTTGCATCGTTGTCTCGTGAGGTCAGGAAAAAAAAGCTGTACATGGCAGAGTGAGCAAAACAAAAAAGGAGACCATTCGACCAGTTTTTGCGCACGATGATGACATGCCATCGTGAATGTGGTTCGGCTCGCCAGTCGTTGGGGAGGCTACAATTATTGTCCCTTTTAGCTCTAGCAGCAGCAGTGTGTGGCTGCAGTGGCCTTATAGGATTTTTTCTTTTCCATCAAGCACGAGCCAGGCAAAGTGTTCCAAGTATGTTAGCAGCAATAAATGGAAATCATTTAATGCTTAGGTCTTAGACACGATTTAATATCAATTGGCCGTATCCGGCCGGTTCGAGACAAACCTCCCCCCTGAAGACTGCTTGGAGTTGATGACATTCGGCTGTAGTGATCGTTGCTTTACGAAGTGCCGCGACAGTTCACTGATCAAGTCTGACGGAATGTCTCACTTCACGTGCAAAAATGAACATTTTACCGACGTCGTTAGATTATTAAAATAAATTGACAACATTTGGTCAACGATTATTATAAACCCAGTGCGCTTGTTTGAATGCGAACATTTGGGCTCATTAAATGTGTCCTTCAACACCCACCAGTGCCAGTGTGCTCAATTGGAAAAGGTTTTGTTCGTGGAACGCCTCGTGAAGCGTGAAATGGGGTCGAATTAAGTTAGTAACATAACTTGAACCTGACAACTCATTTTATGCAATCAATCTAATTCGAGTTGACGCATCCAAATCCGTCACCTTCGAAGGACCACCCGTTTTTGCCGATGCCCGTTGTTGCCCCCTGACCACCTGACCCACTTTCAAACGGTCCAGTTTCGTGCGGGAACGTAATCGTTTTTGGTACTGCTCGCTCGTATCATCGATTACACGAAAGCACACCTTTTCACCCCTTTTTTTTTGTTTGGAGACAAATAAGTTTCTACCAGCGAGCTGGATTATATCACGCAATGTGAAACAGAAACTGAACAACAACAAACCACAGCGGCGGATGCGGTGGGATCGTATGTGGGCCACACTGATCCGTCACCTCGATCGTGTGCCTGCTCTCGATCCTCACCTATCGCACGCACGTCATTGATTGGCTTTCGACTGGGTCCACTGAGTTTGTATTATTTACCAGCTCGCGCGCGTCCCAGACTCCAGCCTGATGCAACTCGGGAACACGTTGGGGGTTGCTGCACGAGCTCGGATGCGTAATTAATTGGAGCAGGTCCATTCCATTCCCCCCCAAAAAGCAGCTAATCATGCTTCCTGCCTTTTTCATGCTGGCCCGCCATTAAATCATCAATGGGGCCAGCTCAGTAAAAGCTTAACTGCAGCAAGCTGTTTTTTGTGTGCGATGAAAAGAATGTTGATTGAGTTGGGCAGAGTGCAGCGGGAGGGTGAAAATTAGATGCTTTAATCGAATGGAGACATAGGAAAGCGTACAGATTGATAAAAGTCGGGCTCGAATAAAAGGGAACGCGCACTATCCCCAACTCCGATCTCGATGCATTTCGAGACAGGAAGTGGCTCGGCCTCACACACTAAATGTCACTGAAAACGATACTTGTCTCTAAAAGCTTTAGTGTCCCTTCCCCACCGATGCTCAACCATTAGCGGGCGAGAGTGTTTTTGTAAGGATTAACTACGCTCGATTCGGTCCGTACTGTCTGGGAACGCTCGGTAATGGTAAGCCGACCGATCTTCCACCGCCCGTGCCCAAAGTGACGCTGCAATTTTGTAAATAAAGAGATTGCATTACACAGGCGAGCTGAGTTGCAAATAACACAAAAAAAAAACGAAAGAAGCAAAAACACAAAAGTGGGAAGAAAATGAGGCGTCGATAAATGCACATCTGAGACGAACGAAACAAAAACAAAAAACACACAAAGGGCAAGATGTAGCAAAATTGACAGCTTCTGATGGTTGGGTTGGCGTTTTTTCTTCTCTTAGTGCCGTTTTCTACACTTTCACTTGCTTAGTTGGTATTTATTTTACCATTCAGCACGGACAGTATCTACTTAAAGCTGGCGATCTTGCATGTTCTGCCCCGAACCCGTAGGAATCGCGCAGATGAGCTTAACGATTCCGGTACGCTGCATACGGCGGCTGCACTCGGGCTGCTGGTCTTTTGATGCACCAGCACCGGCGGTGGTGGGTTCGGTAGTAAACCAGTCTAAGCAGGAGCGAATGTTAATCGGCGAATTGTTGTTCATCGCCCGGCAGATCACACAGCCGTGGGGAGAGGGATGGCGTTGAAGATGATGATGACCAGTTGCATTGGCCTGTTCGGTGGCTAAATTATTGGCTGCTGTCGGCGACGGGCTGTGCCGATACGTGCCGTGCATCCGTGCGCCCTTTTGGCCAGTCACTTTCACTGAGGGGGGGTTTGTTTTTCGCGGTGGAAGATGCTTCGCATTACACTACTATTAGACGAACTAGAACGTAGGAGCTAGCAGATTATGCAATGTAGTGTAGTTGATACAAGCTTAGGGATTTAAGTGTGATGAATACAGAAATCAAATTTAAATCCAATTTGAGTATATTTACATTGTTTTTGTGATTATTACTTGTTTTTGGTTTCTTTACTTTACTGATTTCAGATTTGAGTCATATTTAAAATAATGGGTTGTAAATTTAAATGGTAAGGATGAAAATATTGGCGATTTCTTGTGATAGTAACTGAACAAGGTGTAGCAATATTACATTCGAATTAATCGTTAAATACTGCAGAAGCATTTGATTTAGAAATAAATGAAATAAAGTGACAATGGTTTGAGAGCTAGCATAAATAAATCCATTTGCCTTGTTTTTCGTTCCTTTTTGTACAGAGTTTTGACCAGATTTTGACAGCTTTTCAAACTAAACAAACTACTAACTGGCAAAGACAACACTTTGATAAATGGAAATATTCATGTTGAAGTTTTCTTTAGACCTAATATTTGTAGAACAGTAAAGCACCTTTTTATTTTGATTCAGTATTTATGGAAGTAGTAGAAAAATTCGATTAATAATTGCTTCTCAAGGTACCAATTATGGCTTATAGTGTTCCTAGCAATTCGCTATAGCTGTACCTATTACGGCTGTAAGCCAAAACTTATGTGAAGATTTACTTCAAAAACTTATTGTGTGACATTGTTTTAACTCAAATCAAATAATAATGTGATGACTGTAGGTAAAGAAATATAAAAATACATATAATTAGTCTTCTTCTTCTTCTTCTTTGGCTCAACAACCGATGACGGTCAAGGCCTGCCAACCCACTTGTGGGGTTGGCTTTCAGTGACTTATTGATTTCCCCCATAGCAGGATAGTCAGTCCTACGTATGGCGGCACGGTCTATTCGGGGCTTGAACCCATGACGGGCATGTTGTTAAGTCGTACGAGTTGACGACTGTACCATGAGACCGGCTAAACATATAATTAGTAGTTCCATAAAATTCGTAAAGGCCGGGGGACACTGTCCGTACTTGCTAGTGTAATTTCGATTTTCATCAGCGCATCTGGCGGCGGCTGATCGAAGCATTTTGCCAAACAATTTGGAGCCGCTTCAGAAAATATGTTATTTTTCCATGTTTTGTACTTAATTCGGACGATAAAAGTTTTGTAAGCGGTAGATGCATATGTCCTGCAGGCATTGCATCCATTTCAATGACAAAAAACGATGGAAAAACTAATTAATTTTAAGATCCAGCATGACCATTCCCTCGATGACCAACAAAAGCTTCCACCAGCCACCGCCAGATGCGCTAGTGAAAATCAAAATTACGCTTGCGAGTACGATCAATGTAGCCCGGCCTTAAAATTAATAGTTTCAAATCTCCGTTTGTTATCACTGGTTGCGTTAATAGGCACACTCAATTAGTCGCACAATTGATGGGGCTAATTCTTCTAAAATATTACGGTCGTATTCTCCTGATAACACCGTGTTTGGACACGCTTCATCACCTGGAAGCTATTCACAAGCCCGCTACCGTTTGAATTGGTTCAAAGGAAGAGTCGTAGCCATTGTCCTACTATACGGAGGATACTTCTGGCCAAGATTTGCCCTAACTATCGATGCAGGCCGAATCGCTTGTTACTGTTAAACATAATTAATGTAAAAAAACCTCCTTCTCTAAATGTAGCGCACAGTTAAACTAATAAACAAGACTCCCATCCATCTCCCTCTCACCACAAGCACCGATCATCGGCATGTAATCGAAAAAAAGCTTTCCAACCGGGAAGACACCGAGAACGCCTTCCCACTGAAAGGAGCACTTCAATTACAGACAAATGGCCACAAACATCAGGGCAATCATCGATAGTGGTTGCACCCTCGGGACCGCAGCACTGTCGCTGCTCTCTTCACGCGACTGTGGTGACGTAAGTGGTGTTATCCGCACGGCGCAAAGAAGCCAGCAAGAGTTTGGGAAGACCGGCAACCGGTCGGTCGGTGCCGGTGACTTACTAATCTGAAAAATGCTGTACACAAAAATCTCTTGTCCGTCGGCAGGCTCGTCGCGGCCCCTTCGTCATCAGATCAGCTCACCGCGTGAAGGGGGGCCCACCGGGCGATGCGGCTCGTGGGGTGGTAAAAATTGTTTTCATAACACCCGCAGTTCCACCACCAGAGTGCACGTAGGGTGTGCAGCAGGGCAGTGGGCAGGCGAGCGCGCGCGCGAGCGGAGGCACTTACCTTTAGTTCAAGCAATTTCACACTAAAAATCATCAATTTGTGCACCGAAGATGCCAGGTGAAAGATAAATGGAACGAGTGAGCAGCGCAGCGCCTTCTCGTGGGGTGAAAGGGAAAAGGGGGCAGAGCAACCGCGCCATCGCATCTTCAGCTGGCCAGAGGATCGCTGCAGTGGGTTGCTTTTTTGTGAAACAATCTGTGGGGAAACATCTCTGGGAGGGGGCCTATTGGGTTGACCCCATGCGAACCAAACGCAGCATACGATTAAAGTAACCGTTTTCCTAATGCGAACAAGTTGTCGCCCTGGGTTGTCGATCGTGCATTTACAAAATAAGAAAGAAAAAAAACCGATCGTACCGCCCGATCGGCCTTTCCGGGGGCTCCGAGAAATGGTTGCAAATTATGTGTTTTTCCGGGACCTAACGTTTGACGTCTGGCTTTAGCTACAACTTTGCAACTGCTTCCGTGTCCCTCTGATAGGTACAGGTGGGCCCGCCGGGCAACGTCTGGACATGCAAAGTACACGGGGGCTGCCCTGGATTAGATCCGTGTTTTTGGACGTACCAGGGAGGGATTCCAACGGGTTTCGTTTTCATATCTTTCGAGGAGATTTGCGAAAACATATCATGTTATGGTGCATAATCACCGTCGCGAGCCTGATGGTGTCTTTCTTGCTCTGTCGCCTGTTGCATTGCCACCAGTTTGGGGCGGATCTGTTGCTTACTTTCTTATCACAGTTTATTTTCACTCTAGTCGCGCAACTGTTTTTCGTGTGGTGGTCGGTAAGGTGTTTGATAACACTTTCGCACTTTGCACTGGCGGAACCGATGTCCGGTGTGGGGCGCTTTGCTTGCTGCTCGTTTTAGGCGACAAATATTACGTGGTGTTTATCTGCTTATAGCTTTTCTTTTGGGGTGCGTTCCAAACACACCACAATTATTTGGGTTATTTCATTCAGCTTTCCATAATAATTGCCCGTTCAAAGGAGACCGTGGAGTAGCTCCATTCCATTAAGCGTGCTAAACGGCCACTACATACCAACGCACACCAACCCGTACCTTCACGCCTATGTCTACGGTGGATGGTTCGAGAGGTGTCGGAAAGAATTAATTTCCTCATTTTGTTGGTGATGTTTATTCGAAGCCGAGGGTTCCTCAAACGGAAGCACGTTTGTTGCAACAAAAAAAAACACACACACACACATTGATGTTCACAGTTTAGTGGGCAAAAAACTAAGAGTTAAAAAGAAATTTCAGCCTAGTTGTAAGTGGCAAGCGTAAGTGGACGTATGTATTCCACACATAAACACGTAGTGCGTGCTATTGGATCGTTTGGCGATCTAATTGTTAACTAACACCCTGCTGCGGAAAGCTTTATTTTAATATAAATGACGAAGACGATACAAAACAGCGGTAAGACATGCAGCCGATACATGGGAAATGCGTAGTAGATTGCATCTAACAGCTGTGTTAATAATTATTTGCAATTAGCATAAAGTTGAGCGGGCTCACTAAAGTGTAATTGGTTGTTTAAGCTTATTTTTACTTTATTTTTAACGTCCGTAATAATTGCTTACACGTCAAACGGAAATCAATTCCCTTTTTGGCCCCCCGAGGATTAGGAAAGAACTGCCCAAAGTTTACGTTCCGTCAACCTTGGGGCTAAAGAGAATTGCTGATATCGTTGAATTGTTAATGGTGCTCTGGAAAAACACCGTCCCATTCGAAAACTGAATCGATCGAAAGGGCTCCCGGTTGCAATTCAGCCAACTCTCTTTTCTATCCGCCCGAGGAAGGCCCTCCTCGGGCGTCGTACACTTTTTGCGTAGATTAGAGTGCCTTTTTCTTTATATGCCATCGACCCCTTCCCCTTGACGCTAATCCACACCTGTTCTTCCTCCTTGTCCTAGCCACACTTTCGCCGCACACGGGCCCACCCACCGTACCGACGGACGCGATCGATGATTGCGCAACTTCCGTTGCGTGGTTCGTGGTTTGGCAAATGTGGTTGCTTCCGTTGCTACTCGATTTTCGTCGTTTTCGTTGCTACACTTACACAGTGCAACGAGCTGCATGTGTGCTCTAGTTTTGGGCGTGCGTGATTGTTTTTTTTGTGTCTACCCTTTTTCTTCCTATTGTGCCCTTCCTTTTCTTTCACCTTTTCATCCCATTTTCAACGAGCGTTACAATACGCACGACCCCCTGCAATAGGTCACGCAAATTGGGCGCGCAAAAATCGTTACGAACGATTGTTTTTTTTTGGCTTCTTCTTATTGTTCGTTCGTTCCCTTCGTTTTGCTAGTACGAGTGCACGAGTCAACGAACACACTGGAAACGGGGGAATGCGGTGACGGCAGTCGACAACTAAATTAGGCCAACAAATGATGAGACGGTTGTTTTTTTTTTCGGGGTGAAGCAGCACACGTGAAGCAGCACTTAAGCGTGAAGGAATTAATAGGATGTCCCACGAAATAAAGCTCGTAGCTCGGTGGTGATGCGTGCTGGCACAACAATCGTTACACGCACATCAGCAGCATGGCTGACCAGCGTGATTTCGGCGTTACGTGTGTTGCGGGAGCTGCAGCGTGATGCATTTCGCACGCAAGCTCCGCGGTGCGTTGATCCCGGCCAGAGCAGCAGGGCATCATTAAGGGGCGGAAATAGAGGCGGGAACACTGCTAAAGGTCATCGTTGGATTACGTTTGCATTCTTCTTGGTTCTTCGGCAAAGCTTGAGAAGACAAGCAGGATTTTAACAGAGTTGCCAAGAGTAAGCTGCTTTCGACGTACATGAATGTGTTGGTTAAGAATCGTCCCGATGATATTCCAATGTTTATAAATTAATGAGTTCTTCATGGATAGCGAGAAGATGCAAAGCTGTGTGCATGGTTATTGTAGGCCTTATCCAATGCTCCGATTACATGGAAATCACTTGGTTAAGTTCCTCATACGTACACCGAACAACAAAAAAATGCATCCAGAGTTTTACGTAAAGCGAAAGAATGCTCGGTTTTTCTGCTTAAAGACCCCCCAGGCAAGTTACACCAACCCGTTCGCCGGGGTTCAGGGTCTCCGGAGGGAAGCCATCGTAACCGCCAGCGAAGAAGCAATGCACACCGAAAGGGTAAACATCATGCGTGCGGCGGCTCATTCTTGTTGGGCCAAAACTAACGGACGTACGGGGTGAACATGCCGTCGCGCGGGCTGTGCGCACTGCAGCTCGGCCAAACATCAAAACAGCTGTACGTGCACCGAACGCGGTACACCTTTACTGCCCGGAACAGCGGGTAAACATGTGCGCCAGCAACAAACGCATATTTAAGTTTAGTGAGTTTATGTCGTCTTGCTCACAATCTCGGTAGATTGCAACCTGTAGACAGTGCCACAGTGAGTGAGTTGGGTTTGCGAAAGCTAGCTAAGGGGTGAATTGTACATCAGATCGTTTAGCAGTAGATCAGCCTCAGAGATGAAGGGGCGCCGGTTCCTTCAGCTGCTACCAGTGCTGGCGCTCTGTGCCAGCAGCTACTTCCCGCACAGTGTGTCCGCCCAGTTCGGCATGGGACCCTCGCCGCTGCTCAGCCTGGAGGATTACGATTCGGACGAGATGATCCCGCTGGTGCGGCAGGTGCGTGTGCCCGAGCCGAGCAGCTACACGCGATCGCAGCCAAACGCGAGAATGCTACCATCGGTCGAGTCCTTCCCCATCACGGACGATGTGCTCAAGCAGCTGCGGTCGCTTCTGATCGTAACGCCGGAGAATAAAATTACCAAGCTAAAGCTGCCACGCAAGAGTGCAGCAAAAACGACGGTAAAGCACGCTGCCACAGTTACCACCCCGACCGTGCCCACTACCTCGACAATGTCGACTGTGTCGACTACGAGCGCGCCACGGCCTGCGATGACCTCGACCGCCAGCGCGCCCGATTCGCGAGAGGTCGGCAAGAAGTGGTTCCCGCTGCTGCTGCAGGAAGCGATCGATAATATCCTGCAGAAGGACACGTCCGAGCTGGACGAGTTGGACGAGCTGGTCGATCAAATCGCATCCGGCAGTCGGGTGCATCGGCAGGAGGTGTATGAAGAACCGCCCGCCTCCTACCGCAATGCGTACGATCAGCCCAGTGCGGGCGAAAGCGATACCGCTGGATCGGTGGATCTTCCATCGGTCAATCTGGAGCAGTTCAGTGCCGGTGTGCCGTATGTGGTGAACATCTTCAACAACACGCAGATCGGCTACATCGTGATGCAGGTGGCGAATGATTCGGAAATTCGGGTGGAGCCTCCGGAAGATGCCCCCGAAAGCGTCACCGTCAGCCTGGATGTGGAGCGCAAGACGAGACGGACCGTGCCGGATACGAACGAAGAGTACGATTACAACCTGTTGCCTTCTGCGAACAGCTTGCCCAACCAGATGTCGTCCAAGTCGGCGTACAAAGAATCCCCAACCGTACAGTACATGCACAAATCGAAGCTCCCGGTACCGCTGCCCGCCAGGGCACCCGCGGTCGAGCCACCGTTTTTCAACCTTCTCAACACACCCGACAACGAACCGGTCCGGTACCGGGTGCTGCTGCGCAACAATGACGCCCAGCCGGACAAGATCAACGTGCGGCTGCCGCTTCCGGGCCAGCTGCTAAGCTCGCCAGTGAAACTGCTCACCGGCGACCGTCATCCAGCGAACCAGCCGCACGGCAAACCGCCCATACCGAAGCGGAAGCCCCTGTACCAGGAGCCCACGGTGCTGAGAAGCCGCCTGCCCGCCGCCGACACTGTGGTCGAGTCGTTCGAGTCCCGGCCGGCCGCCCGGCGAGCGCCGAACGGGCGCGTTGTGCGTAAGTATGATTACGAAAGCTCGGAAACCGAGCTTCCGAGCGAAGACCAAACCGACTTCACCCTACCGGCCACTAACACCGTTACACAGCGGACAGCCAAAATTTTGTCCAGTGGTAAGCACAGCCCGACAACGACCGCTGTCCACCGTACCACGCCGGAACCGTACTCGGAAGCGCAGAAGTACAACTTTGGCCGCACGTTCGGATCGACCGATGCGCAGCAGGACGAGGACGGCGAGCGCGACCAGCCAACTACGGCGCGCTCCGGCTCGAGCGCCGACAGCCCCAGCCTGACCGACCTGCCGGGCGATGACGTGCTGTTCAATCAGACGCCCGAGAACAGGATGGTGCGGGCGGGCCAGGATTCGGTGGTGGATGCGTATCGCAGGAAGCGGAAGGAAGACCGGCCGCTGAAGCGATCGATCCCGACGAGTGACGGCGCACTGAACGAGCTGTTCGGGCAGGGTGCGGGAAAGGGACGAAGGCGGTGGGGTCCCAGGCTGCTCAGTTCCGAGGAGTCCGAGGAGGATAGGTCCTAACGCCCGGAAGGGCGTGGTGCAACGTGTAAATAAAGACTGCCATAGACGTTTAGTAGGGAGCTTTAGTGAGCATTAGTGTGTTAAGGGGTGTTGCTGTTGGAATAAATTATGCAGACGTTAATTATGTTATACCTTTAAAAAATAACAATATTTTCAAAACGCTTTCTCATTGGCAATTGTTGATCTACCTCTGCCTGTGAAAAAGGGATTAAATATGAAACATTTAGAGCGTCAAAAGCGTATTTCGTAGTGTCACTTAAGCCTGCCCACAATCTATCATCTAATTACCCGCAGGCAGCAAAAGCTTCCTCTTAATGGCTCATCACTGTAAGTATGTATGTTGACATGAAAAGGCACAAGTGTCGTAAGTGTGTTGTGTCGAATTCATTAATCTTATTACGCCCAGCCGTCGTTCGAGCGACTATCAACGATCTGGGCACACTGGGCACACCGGGATCCAGAACAGAGCACCCGACCGTACACGCTGTCCACGGTGTGCCGCTTGGGCGACAGTTTTGTGAAGAAATCGGTGGCTCACAATCGACACCTCACCGACACGTGATGGCGTGACTAATGCTCTGCCAAGTGACGAACCGAAACGAACTCATCTTCCCGCCCTCTCCACACCAGCGCTCTTCCATTGGAAGAGAAGGAAGCAAAAAAAAAACAGCTCCATAAAGCAACAAACAACCCACCCGATCTAAGCGCGCCGTGGAAAAGCGTGTATCTCATCGCCGTCCCCTTCCGAGGTCCCGGAGGCGCCACGCCAACGAAACGGCAAACGTTGGTTCCAAAACCAAGAAGAGGAAACACTTGAACTCACCATCCCCTTCCCGACCCCACTCTCGCCGACGACGACGACGCTCGGCAGTCTCGGCGGTGGCAGCGAAAGGCCCCCACTGGAGGGTAACCCTTTCCACTCGACCAAAACAAACGACCATTGGCTTGGCGCCCGTTTGCGAAGGCTTGCTGGCTCAAACCCGCCGCCGCGAGTGAACGCTATGAAAACCGTGCCAAACGGCGCGCAATTCGTTTAGACGCAACCGAGCGGCCGAGGCGTAAGTGCGTGCGCATCGTTTGGCTCTGGGCTTCGCCATCTCCGTATCGGTGTTCTCCGAACAGCAGCACAGAACCACACACGTGTTTTTTGGGTGTTTTGGGGGTCCTCGCGGTTGTGCCAGTGTGTAAAACAGTTTCCGTTGTTGTTTGCCGTATTATGCCGTTCGCTCGCCTGAGTTTGTGATAAAATGTGCATTTTAATAACGTTTTAAAAGGAAACGGTTCAGCTCGCGGTTAGCCTTACCGGGGGAAGGAACGTGTAAAAAAAAACATACCCCTCATTTGGCGAGTGTTTTCCTCCTGTGTTTTGTGCAGCCCGTGGCAAAGGGGAAGTAAAATAAAATAAACACAGTGGTACAGCAATAACACCAAAACGAGCACGAAAGTGCCCGGAAAACCCCTCGGTGAACAAATAGTGTTGCATGCCTGCGGTGCATTTCCGGTGCGTTACCGACGAGAAAGTAACCCCTTCAGAGCTTGTGGTGTGGTGCGGAGTGTGAAGCACCGGAGCGTCCAGAACGAACGTGTGCCAACATGAGGTGGCAAATTGTGGTACGTAGAAGGAGGTTTTTTTGTACTCATTTTTATTAATATCTTGGAAGAAATGGAGCGAACTGTGTGTGTGTGTGTTGCTTTAAACAATTTCAACGAATGAGCGAACTGCCCGAAGCAAATCGTCTTTAGGAGTCGAATTACTTCAATTTCCTGACCAAGTAGAAAATGAAATTTAAATGCCGCTAATGGGTTTATAAGCGTGCAATGCTCGAGAGAGAGAGAGAGAGAGAGACGTTTGATATTGCCGCCATTCGAATTGCGACCCATTACTGGCACCATTTATTTGCATCCTCACGTTTGGCTTTTCACGCTTTTCACGAACGATCGAGCGCTTCCTCTTCTTATTTCTCCTGCTTCAAAATACCCATCCATTTCCGTTACGGCGGAGCCTTGAGGGTTGCGAGTTCAGGGTTTACGTTTGATGCGTCGCAGCATTGAAACGCACACTTTTTAGTGTCAAAGACTTGAATGCGCTAAAGGCGACGTTCTCTCGCTTTAAAGAACGTAAATCGTGTTTTTTTAAAAAGATGCATTTCGGTGTTGCAAAAATTTTGAATTGTTTGTTTGTTTGGCTCGCAAAAACAGAAGGAGCGTTAATCACGGCGTCAGCCGGGGGCTTTTAAGATGTGGGAAAATGTGTAAAACATACCGTACAGGTGCAGCTGTGCACAATAAGTAATTAGCAAAGAGTGGTGACATAAATAAATGCTAACTTTGTGGTGAGAGGATCAAAACCATTCCTAAAGCGTTCTTATTTAATTCTGCAACATTAAAGGGCAGGAACGCCGCTCGGGAAGCTCTTCTTCACGGGGATGTACAATTTCTATGGCAGTGACCTTACTAAGGGGAAACGATGATTGCTTATGTAAATCGTGTTTCGTATCTGTTGCTTTTTTAAATGCTTTTCCATTACTTTTGACACCATAAGGAAATACCATTCAAACATTCGTCGAGTTGCTGTGCATTTTTACTTGAGCTTTTGCGAACGAATAAGTTTGGCAATTTTTGCTTCTTTTTTGTAACAAAAAGTGAAACATTTATCGTGTGATTTCATCCAGTATGTGTCCTACAACGTTACATAATCCAATCTTTTCGAACACAGCCGGGATATTAATGTGAACGCATTAATATCGTCCGATTAGATTTGAATAAAACCACAAAGGAACGCGTTGAATAACGTGACAGCCACACAAAAGACCCACTTGAAGTGGTTCTTTCAGCAGCGATTGAAGCAGATTGAAGCGTGCTTTTCATCGTCTACACATAATTGACCGATTGGGTTGGGCTGTCGCGCGCGCCCGATCAATTCCGCTTCCCCTAACTGGAAGTGGTACCATCCCGATCACGCTTTTTTTTCTTCTTCCTATGCATAATCCTATCGCCATCAACATCCTCCTTCTCATCGTCATCGCAGATCCATTTGTACACACACACACACTACTCGGCAAGATATTTGAATGATAAAAAGAAACCATTTCACATCTCTTTGTTTGTATGACCGGCTGTTGGAGTTACGGGGATTCCCCCGCTTTTTGCTGACCGATCCTCTCCATCAGGTGGCGTATGCATAACGGAACCCTCCCGGTCCACCCGGTCGGCAGCGGCATTGTGCGCATCGCACTTGCGCGCGCGCTCATCGGGACGGCGGCTTGCGTAATTGCAATCAGCTTCGGTGCCGACAGTACCGATCCTATCGGTCCGCCGGGTTCGTTGCGGTGGCTGCCTGCGCTTTGGTGCGTTGTGCAGTGTACCCCAAGGGGAAGGGGGGGGGGGAGAAGCTGTGCAGATCTTCTGCCGTGTTTCAAATCGATCGATTACCGGTTTCGGTCTGCGGGACAAAACCATCTGGTACTGTCGCTGGGGGGAGATGTGTGGTGGCTTCCTGTAGCGATTAGCAGCACAGTTGTATGCCTAATGATGATTTCGGAGCGTAAGGTTGAGGAGTCCAGTAGCACCGCACATCAGGCTGAAGAGCAATTGTTTGAAGCAGTTGTTGCAAAGTATTAAATTAATTATACGCTCTTTACAAACGGCGTTAAAGGACTTTCAACCAATTCGAGGTTCGTGTCTTAGCTCTAATTCAACTCTTTTTCCCCCGTTTGCCCCGTAGACACGTGTTTCGGGCTGGATTTTAGCAATTCAGCATTTCTTTTCGATCTTTTTTTCGTGTCTTCTGAGCCTAACGAAATTTTGCATACACTTTCCCTCTCCCCCTGTTTCATTATCTTCGCTCATTTGCCTATTTGCCTCATCTTGGCGAGCCTTTGTCGGTTTCGCCGCGGGTGATTTTTCTCTTTGTACATTTTCCAACACCACACGCCAGCGGCCACAGGTCGATGATGCGCAATCGCAGCATGCCGATGTTGTGCCACACGGAGCGGGATGAGCCTTAGGCCGTGGTTTAGCTGCCCCGAAATACATGCAATCGTCTGAACATTTTAAACTTCGATGCGCTGGGGCTAAGGAAAGAGCGCAGGGAAGGCAAATAATAATTAAACAAAAAAACTAGATACACATACCCGCGGGTACGAGGAATTTTACACTGCGAGCGACAGCGGTTTTCCATGGCACGAAACTTGTGGGGTGAGATATTTTTCATATTTTCATGCTTGTGGAGCATTTTTTGTCTGTTTGCTTTGCGCTGCGCGGTTCGAGGCGTGCTTGTGTCTTGGGGAAGATTATTATTTTTTTATTTGTTAGCTTACTAGAGTGAAGAGATAGGAAGAGAGATTGAGAGAGAGAGAGAGAGAGACACACACAGAGGAGCTGAAAAAGTGTACGAAAGAAACAATTAAATCGCGAGCTGCCGTAAGCGCGAATACTGGCATCGGGCAGTACCGAACATTGGTCGTTGGGGCCCGCTTGTGGAACGCGGACGCACGCCGGCAGGTTGCACCCCGCACGGTGGCTGCGTAATTTCGCGGGGTCACTCAGTCACTCGTTCAGTAGTGTGCGCAAGTGGCGCAGTGTTGCTGTGGCGGTTCGGGCGGAAGATGGCAAGATATTATGCTCGGTGAAGTTGCTTTTGGGGGTGGATTTTTTTGTTTATTTGTTTGCTGTTTGGGCTCTTCGGGCCCAAAGACGGCGGAGTGAATGAGCAAGCGGAGCTAATTAGACGTATAATTATATGTCTTAACTCTTATGAATTCTCCGCTCTACCCTCTCTGGAAATACTCTTAATTTTCGCTGCAAAAGAAAAATGCGTTACACAGCCGTAAAGCATAGATTTCACTTTTTATGCAGCTAAAAAGAGGCACAAGAAAATAAGCAAACGAAAAACCCTTTCTATTAAAAGTGATGTACGAATACGAAATATGAAGAAAAGCGATAAGAAAACGAATAAGTCATTGAAAATTATCGAAAAACGCTAAGGTGAATTGTAAAATAATGGAACAACATTGTCTAGAAGGTATACGATAAAGATACAATTCAGCAGAAGAAATGAAAAAGAGAAAGAAAAACATTCTAGCAAAAAAGTAACAACAAAATAGATGTGGTATGTTCAGTTGTATAATATAATACATAAACAATGCGATACAATAAATTGAATAACAATGAACAAATAACGTGAACAATAACAGGAAAAACCAAAACATAGAAACTCATTGAAACATTGAAAGTCTCAAATTTCAAATCACAAAAATAAAGAAAAGATATTAAAAGAATAAGCAAAATCAGTAAAGATCATACGAATTCAGTTTCGTATGACTCAATCTTGAACTCATTAAAAAGGGCAACTTAACTTATTTGGAAGCCACACGAGCTCCTTGTTTTTTTTTTCTATTTCATCTCTAACGCATAACAACTTAAACAAGCTTAATTACTCGCTACACCCGTTTTAGACCAGTGTTGTGCTACTAAACGAGTGTGTACCATTCCATTTAGCGACTAATTAGACGATCGCATGTCTCTTGCACCACGCACACACCACCGGTTGCTTTCTTCGTCGCGTCTGCGTCAGGTGTAGAATTACTGCGACTGCGGGCCACTGGGTAAGCCTAGGATGTTTCGCTACACCTTGAAGTTTGGCGATGACCTTGTCCTTAATTGTGGCCCTTGTTTTGGGGCCGTCAGTCCTTCGATGATCAGTGCGGGCAGATTTGGCATTAACATGCAGGGTCATTCTTGACACGATGCTGCACGATGTGAAAGGTACAGCTGAATCAATTAAAGTTTAGCAAAACCATGGCACAACTCTCCATTTGCGCACCGGGAAACGGCACGCGGACACGGACACGCGAATAAAAGTCGACGCGGCAACACGCAGCGCAAAAAGATGATCCTCCATGGCGATTGCCACATTGACCCGTGGCGGTGTTTCATGTGCGAAAATGCCTGCTGCAGTTGTGGGCTGTTGTGCAACTGTGGGCCGCTGACGATGAAAATTCGTACAACGGTCGGGGGGGGGGGGGGAAAGAAAGTTGCCCCCCCCCCCCCGGGTGAGAGCAGCAAAGAAGATGCTCCAAACGGGACCACTTTCATCTTGTACGCTGCACAATACCCGAGGCTGGATGGTTGTAAATATAAATTAGAAATGTCTCTAGCACATCGGCCCCGGTACCATACGCGCACGCCTTCCAATCGCTCCAGGGCTGGAACGTTCGGATTGGAAAAACCGGCTTGTAACGGGGTCGGGGATCGTACGAACCGCTTCCTGTTTGGCCGCTTTTTTGTGTGTCTTTTTGGACATGTGCGACTCGGTGCTCGATTGTGACTTAACACACGCGAAGGTCCTCCAAAAGCGTCCAAAACAGGTTCGCTGGGGGACTGCTGCTGGGGTGAATGAGGGTGAAGAGAAGGCAGTTTTCACGCCTTCTGAAAGATTTCCCTCTCCCGCACTACGAAGCCATCGTCGTTGGATTATACAACCACGCTTGTAGCCGGTAGAATGTGTTAGACGAAGGCGGGCGAGCGAGTGAGAGACCGAGTGGAAAGAAAAGATTCAATTTCTTTGGCTTCCAGCATGAAAGATGAAAGTTGTTCTTCGCTTGCAGTCGCCCGAGACTTAGGTGTGGCTTATCCACACGCTCTGTACCCTTCTTGATTGGCTTCGATTAAATAAGCGCACTTATCGTCGGTGCACAGGAGCCTGCGCGATACACTGGGTAACGTTAGCGTGCTTATTTACATAATACCTGATCGCACATGATCTTGCCGGGGCTGCCATCCCACTCGATCGTAAAAAGAAAGCCCGACACCCGCCAACTTGGTTTTATGCGGCCATGCTGACCCGACTACAAAGTGTGTAACACACTAAAACAACACTGCAAACAAAAAAAAACGTGCAAAATTCGCATAACGACGCACTTTCGCGGTCGCGATGTCGAGACAGGGGGAGGGGGGGGGGGGGGTTGAAAACGGGAGCACAACGATTAGAAGCTCGTTTCGGTGAATTCGATAATTGCTCTAGTTTGTGGGGAGGTTTGTTTTTTATTCCTCCGTGTCCGTTTGTTCGGCGTTAGTGCGAGATGCCGATCACGCACGCGCTGGCAGTTCGTGAGGAAGTCGACCGGGCTAAACGAGCCGCGCCGAAGATAGTTTGGGCCGAGCGCGCACACCAAGAAGAGGCTGCTGAAATGGTCGAAAATAGCCACTTTACGGTTAACAGCACGACCCGTGCTGCACATTATCGTGCATTGTGTGCGGATTGGGTGTGTTTTGGTTTTTGCACTTTTGCACGATGCCTATTAAACACGCAGGAAGTGATCGCGGTTTGCCGTGCTGTACGCATTCGTGTTTTTTTTTTTCGTAAGCGATTTGCGCGATTATTGCATCGGCACGATAAGGTGTGCTAGCACGTGGACGATGGGCGTGAAAGTGAACAGATAATCGCTTCCGAAAGTGTGAGTCTTGGCTGGTTTGGTGCGTGATGTGTGTGTCCGAAAATGTGGACGGTGCGGCTTATGCGTGGCATACAAAGAGCTTTAAGATGTTTCGTCTGTGAAGCTATGTTTAAGCAACTCAACCAAACACTGCAAAAGATGTCAACTTAATGTTGGTTTCTGTTTTTTTTTTGCTCTTTCCCCAGTTGCTTCTAGTGTCAGTGGCGATCGCTTCCGGCGAGAAGAAACTCGAGAAACGACCGACCAAAAAGGCGCACTCGGTAAAGCCGACCAAAACGCCCAAATCCATCCTCGAAGAGTTTACCGCCCTGCCGCCGGCCGATGTCGACTTCATCAAGGAGCTGGACCGTCAGTTCAAGGAGCATGGCGACAAGATCCGCATCAAGGTGGAGCGCAGCAATGGGACGGACGGCAAAAACAGCAAGCGAACGATTGACGGTGAACTGGGGTAAGTTATCTGGGGAGCCTTCCAACAGCTCCACTGTGATACTAAATGTGATCAAATTCTCTCTCTCTCTCGTTTTTTTTTTCGCCAGATACGGTCACTACAGCAATCAGGCCGATGCGGGGTATCATTTTTCCAAGCCGAAATACATGATCTACCCCTACTCGCAGCATGACATACCGCCGGTCCGGTCGACGCACAGCACCCACGAGACGGTGACGGACATTGAGATCACGCCCTCGCACAGCTACGAGCTGAAACCGATCGAGGAGGTGTACCAAGTCTATCCGACGCAGCAGTACTCGCACGAGCAGCAGCAGCAGCAGCACCAGCAGCAGCAGTACTACCAGCAGCATCATTCGGGCCAGCAGCCTAAGCAGCTGTTCCACCAGGAGGATGATTCGCCGGTGATTGTGCTGAAAATTCCTGGCCCGTCCAAGTATGCCGCTCATCTGCAGGCACTGTTGCAGCAGTATCTGGAAATTCGGGCCGCACAGCTGTACAAGGAGCTGGAAGAGCATGAATATCAGCAGCAACAGCAGTACCAACAACACCATCACCAGCAGCAAGTACAGCATCAGCAGCACTATGTGCAGGAGCAGGAGGTGCATGCTCACCATCACCAACAGCAGCAGGAAGAGTTGCAGCAGCAGCAGCATCACGAGCATCACACAAAGACAAAATACAGCCAGCCCGATCCGGTCTACCCAACGGAGATCGCCTACGTGCCGATGATTCGCACGCATCAAAATACGTACGTCCCACTGCCGGAACAGTACTACGACGCTCCCAAAGCTCTGTCGCCCCGGCCTACCAAGCATCGGAAAACGACCGTCACGCCGACGCACGTAACGTTCCACAGTACGGCCCAGCCAGAGCCCGCCTATCACTACCAAACCTACCATCCAGAGCAGCACGCAGGTCAGGTCCACGAGCAGCACGAGCAGGCGCACGCGCCCGAACAGCAGCAGATCCAGTACCAGTACGTGGCCCAGCAGCCCAGCGGGCACGGGGCCGAACATGAGACGCAGTACGTGTACGAGAAGCCGATGGTCAACTTTGTCACTCCGGTGCCCGAGACGCCAACGCACCACACGCACGAAGAGGCGTACCACCAGCATCCGCATCACCGGCAGCATCAGCCACCGAAGAAGTATCCCAACTTTGCCGAGTACCACCATCACCATATGCCGCCGCAGCAGCAGGAGGAAGAGTATCTGCCCGAACCGAAGCTGGTCGAGAACTATCCCAGCCACAAGCATACGCGCGTCATCTACAAAAGTCCCTCCCTGAAGACGGAACTTCAGCAGGAAGCATTACAGCACGAACACTACCATCATCATCAGCAGCAGCAGCAGCAGCACCATGAAGACGTCCACCATCATCATCAACAGCAGCAGCATCAGCAGCAGTACATACTGCAGGAAGTGTACCCATCGCAGGCGTCCTACTTCGAGGACAAATCGTTCGTGGAGTCGGTCGGCCCGCAGGCAACGACGGACCGGAGTGAAACGGCTTCGCCGCACTACAACACCGAGCAGGTGGTGGCGATCACGCAGAAACCCAAGCGGCTGTACAACTACCACGCCCACTCGTCCTCGTCCGGCCATCACGGGTCGGGATCGCGCGGCTCTCGGATGGCGGCCGGAGGCAGCCGCTCGCGAAGCGGCTCGAAAGCGTCGAGCAAACGGGATGCGGCCGGCTCGCCCGCACCCTACACCGAGGACGAGTTCCGCAAGGTGAACAAGATGGTGCAGCGCATGAAGAAGAAGAGCCGCACGACGCCGGCGGACGAGGGTGGAATGATGGCGGCCACCGCAACGAGCGCCACTAGTCCGAGCCCGCGGATGGTAGCCTAGGCCTAGGTTTTCCGTTACCCGTTTAGCGGTTTAGTGATGTTCTAGTGAATACCCCCACACGACCAGTGCTGGCGATGATGCGCCGTGTAGGAATGCTTCTTGGGCAGGAGTGTGTTTTCAGCCTGTTTGTTTTTTTGTATTTAAATTATTAATAGCAGCGTTTAGTAGCGTCGTACGTAGCCGGAGGATCAATGAGATGATGAAATGGCAAAGTGCTCCATTCCAGACGACAGAATATTGACATGGTGGAATTATAAAGCGCCTAAAGTCATGCAATTTGCACGACACAGTTACCGTTGTTAAGAGGTACACTGTCATTTACATGTTGAAAAGGAACAAAAGTATTTAGCGATGATCGATACAATGGGATTGTCTGGAGAGGAGTCTTAACATATGAAAAATGAGAATGAAATGGACACTTCAGACGCCTTGCGAGGAGGACAGGTAGGATAAGCTAAAGAAATGCATAACAGCAGTGCATAACTATTAACTTGTAAATGATGAAACATACCAGTTATTAAATAAATCTATTGTTTAGCGAAACATTAAACATAGCTGGTTCTTTTTATTGTGTTAATTATGCCAAGTAAGTGTGTGGTAAAGGCTAGCAGCTCGCTATGACTAGCTAAAGTGTTAGGTCGGAATGGGTATTGCGGCAGTTGCCGGACCATTTACTAGTCCAAACGTCTCCGAACGACTCCAAACGACTCCGGATGACTCCAAACAACTCCTAATGACTCCGGATGACTCCGATTCCGGTCGACTCCGAACGACTCCGGGCGACTCCGGACGACTCCGGGCGATTTCGGACGATTCCGAATGACTCCGAAAGACTCCGGAAGGTTCCGGATGATTACGGGCGACCGGATGATTTTGCCGGAGTCGGAATCGGACTAACAACAGTTGGAGTCGGATCGGAGTCGTGGGTGTGCTCCAGAGAGCACATCACTAGTCAGCACGACGAGCTCAACCGAGAGCAAATCACCATAGAGGAAACAGATCGGCATGACTGCGGTAATGTCAAAAGAAAGAGGAAGGAGATATTTCAAACCATGGTATTAATCTGTATGAAAAGAATCTGATGTTTTCAGGTGTCGTGCATCGTGTCGTGCAGATTGCATACATGTACATTTTGTACCCTGCTCGCAAGGTATGCAATCTGCCTTGCATATCTAAGAAATCAGAGAATATTGAAAGAAAAAGTAGTGAATTGATAAACAGGTTTTTGTTACTCTTTGTCAAACCAATAAAGCAATAATAAATTTAGGTTTTCATACAATTCATAACCGTTCCGTTTCACTTGTTTTTTTCTCTCTCTCTTTTACTCCCTCAAATTGGCATGCATAATTGCAACACTTTAAGCAACACGCACACCGCAACCCACACTCTATTGGACAAAGCAAATGCGTTCCATTTAAAATATTAAAATTCTTTATTCGTAATGAAAGAAGAAAAAACAACAGCATAACAAACACCACTTGCACCACTTGCAAAGTCCGGCCATTTTCCACGTGAAAGTGAAACAACATACTTGGGCGGATGGTTCGCTAAAAACTGAAACCAACGTTCACTAACCTCATCGGCCGTCTGCGCGTGAATGAAAATGAAGAAGCCACGTCAGTGTAAGAGTAAGAAATAGATAAAAAAAGTAACGTAAGTCCGCTGAGGGAAGCGTTTTACATACTGGCAGCTTGTTCGGGCGATGCAGTTGTGCATTATGCGTTTGTGGCAGGGCTTAGATTAGCTCATTAGGGCATGGAACATGATTTTATTATTTATCGTTGTTCGTTTGGTTTTGTTTTTTTTTGCGTGGACTTGACTTCAATTAAAGTGACCGCTTGCTCTATAAAGTAATTGGTATGCGATTAAGAAAGTTGTAAATAACGTGTGAGCTATAAAGTTTAATTTAAACATATGTGTTCATTTGTGTTTTACCATCAAGCTTGTAAGAAAAGGAAATAAAAAGGAAATGAGTCATGAAATAAATAGTAAATAAATTTGTCGATGCGCTAAACAAGTGATTATTTATCACATTCGCTTGCATTGTTAGCTTTTTGTTTCTCTTTGCTAAGCCCATAAACCTTTAATTTGTTAAGCTGAAATTGGATGAGCAAGACGCAGGCAAGTTTCAAGCATCACTTGAACCGCTCGATTATTATTAACGATGCGACAACGAAGAGGACCCATCACAGCACGTGCAGGAAAGGAAAGCACCATTAAGGGATCTGCTCATCTGACAGGATTGGCACTTGGGCTCGTTCGACGGTGCAGCTGCTTCGATTGCACGGACACGCCACACACTCACGCACACGCGCATGCCCTCCCGCGCAGCACGCGAACAATGCCAATGCACTTTCTTTGCCAAAAGAGTTTTACATTTATTAGACCGTTCATGTCGTTTCAAACCACCGATCCTCGAAGGGTGCATCGTGTGTCTATGCAGCATAAAAGTAAAATCACCTGTTTAATCGAACACCCCCGCGCGAGCATTCGTTCGTTCGGCACAAAAGCTTCAAATCTTTTCAAACGGAAGCCGATGATGGCCGGTCACTTTGTGTGAGCGGGCCCCATTATGCCTATCCCCGTGAAAGGGTGATTTACTCTGGGTGTATTGATACGATGGTTTGCAAACGTTCGCTCACTTCCCTTTCCGAACGATTGGTTACTGTGGTGGCCGTTTGGCTTGATGGATGTTAATCAGGAGCCGCACTAATCAAGAGATAGATGGCCGCATCGGTAATGTCTAGGTAATGTTGTGTGCGAGGTACGGCACGGGTCGTGCTGCTTCGATCGATCATCGAGAAATCCGGCAATGGGCAATTGCGTAATTTATGAGCTGTGTCTAAGTAGATTAAGGTGCAAGCAAAGCGCAGGTTCAGTTATAACAATGTTTCCACTGTGATAAGCGAAGGGATATCGTACGTGTCGTGCAATTAATATCACCTTTAATCGATAAGAGTTTAAATTTTTTGCTTTGTTTTACAAGCAGGGGAATAGCTGAAACTCCCAAAAAATTTAAGGAATTTAATTTACTTTAAGGAGTATTCAATGGCACACAAAAATTGAATTTGTATGGTGAGTAATGAACTCCACCAATCAGCAAATGATAAAACATAATTAAATGTGTGTAAAGTGTTTATCTCATTGAAATATTGCTTATTGCACAAATCAGCTTCAAAGCCTGATTGATTCAAATTTAAAATATCAATATATTGTATAGTCATTGAGAAATCCGCCGCAAAGTATGCAATCTACACAGCATGCTATGCTTATTAAATCATTGTACATTCCCTATTTATCCTCTAATTTTTGGTTCATGCTTTGCAGTTGGAATCTTATACAAAAAATCAAACAAAATTCGTTAATGTTGTCTAATCGAAAGCTCTAACCGTCGTTAAAGAGCCATCAGCAACTCCCCTAAATGAAGCCCTTACAAACAACGTTAAATCTCCGCCCGAAAGGACATTCCGTGGCCGCGGTGTGAAATCTCACTCGCCAAGGGGCAAACAAACCAATGCAACAACCTCTAAACACACGATCACACGATGCTCCCGTACCATTGCCCTATTGCATGGGCTGCAAATCACAATCGCCGGGGGTGTTGTGCGCACCAACGTCCAAGCAAAGCTAGCTTCGTCTGAGTCGCATGCCCCGAGATTGTTAATCCTGTCCAAACGCCAACCGTCCGTCTGCCGTGTGATGAGAGGCGAAAAAAAACTCTCCTAGCCTCCGTCCCCAGGCAAGGTTTTCCACCTGAAAGGAAAATCTGCACCACCCCCCTGCGTGAGGGCAGGTAGGATTAGTTTGTACGACTATGCAGAGCAGTCACTACCCTTTTGCGGGCAAAATGGAAGGCACAGGAGGCGCGGGCGGCTCGCAACAATGGGGTGCTAACAAACGCCCGAGATGCCAAAGACTTTTCTTCTCGGGCGCAGTCTGGCGTTAAAGTTTGCGCCGCGTAGTGTATAAGTGGTGCGATTTCTTTTTCACTGCACAGTTTTTCTCTTCCTTTTCTTTCGCGGCAGCAATTGGGCGGCCCTCGTGAGCGAGAGCGAGCGAACCGATTCCGAGGTACTGGCACTGGCTGCACGGGAGGAAACTTTTCTGCAGGTGCACATCCTATCGGCGGCGGCGGCTGGTCTAGGGACGGATTTCGACAGAGTTTATATAAAACGCGCGTGGCCACGGTTTGTGCACAGTCAGTATCAGCTCGGCAACCGTGGCGCGTTACGATGAGGTTCCATGCACGTGCACTGCTGTTGATAAGCCTTGCCGTAAGTTATCAAAGTGTGTGTTTGTGTGTTTCTCTGGGGGAAGGTCGGGAAATGGGGTGTACTATGCGAAAAAGGACTTTGTGATTTAGTTAAGGGAAAAGTGATGCTTTGTGAGAAAACATAGCTTTGCATTGCGAATGTAA
The DNA here is from genome assembly GCF_017562075.2 of Anopheles merus. Lineage (NCBI taxonomy): Eukaryota > Metazoa > Arthropoda > Insecta > Diptera > Culicidae > Anopheles > Anopheles merus. Next base: position 12,603,567 of record NC_054082.1, read on the forward strand.
TACTGAAGCTAACTGACCAAGAGTTATTGTGAAGTGATGAACGTGACACCATATCATAAAGACATGTAAACAATTCTACAGTGAACAATGCACTAGTTTAAAATTGAAAATGAATTACAAGTGTAGTTTTTAAGGTGTACGATAGTGAATATTACTGATTGGATGTTCTTTTATTTCTTTCTTCTTATTTATTGGCAACTGTGGTGAAACGCAATTCGTTCTGATGATGAAATTACAACCCCAACACAGGTGCTTCTATGCGCGGCCAGCGGTGAAAGCGGAAAGCACAAGAAGAAAAACAGACGGCACGAGGACGAGCGGTCAGAACAGGTTTACTATGTGGATCAAATAGCATCTGCTTCTGCAATTTCACCCTGGACATCGAACCGCATCATCGCCAAAACTACTGGTGAGTAGACGAGTCGAATCCAGCATTTCCCTCCGAAATCTGACCGCCACTCTCCGCACGGCACAGAAAATGGTAAGGAGTCCCAGTACGTGATCAACATCTCGCCGGACGACGAAGTCATCATCCACGATGACCGGGCGGCAACCGATCGCACGTCGGACCGTGGCCCGGCCGACGACCAAACACCGCAGGACTTTGTGCACGAGGCGCTGCGTCTGCGCAAGCAGTACATGCAGAACGGTCCGGCGAACGGCGGCACTACCCCGCTGCCGGCCAGCTCGTTCGTCGAGTTTACCACGGTCAAGTACGATCACTTCGGCCCGAGCAAGGCGCCACCGGAGCGGGAAGCACCGCAGCCGCACATCATCTACCACAGCAAACCTGTTCCGACGAAACCGGCCACCACAGTGGCTCCTGCGCCAAAACCGTCCGCCATGCCCACCTACCGGCCGAAGCACATTAAGCCGAAAACTACCCAACCGATGCTGGTACACACGGTCACGCCGTACGTGGCGATCGAGCACGAGCAGCCCGCACCGTTGCCAACGATGGGCTATCGGCCCAAAGAGGTGAAGGTACAGGCAGCACCGAAACCAGAGGCGGTAGCAAAAACGGCCCATCTGCCGGCAGGCGGGAAGGCGGCACCAATCAAGCAGCAGGATACGGCCGCTTCCAGTGTGTACGTGCAGGCTGTGCGGCCGGATGAGTCAACGTTCGGGAGCAGTAGCTACGCTACGCACCACGAGTCCGGCAGCAGCTACCAGGAGTTCCACAAGTTCACCCCCAACAGTGACACGCAGAGCAGCAGTTCGATACTGACCGTTCACAAGGTACGGCCACCGCTCGAGGTGTACCGTGCCAAACCGTCGAAACATCCGCGGGAAGAAGAGCACCGAGAGTACCAGCCAAAGGGACCGAAGTATCCGCGCGAAGAAGAGCATCGGGAGTACCAGCCCAAGGGACCGAAACATCCGCGCGAAGAAGAGCATCGGGAGTACCAGCCCAAGGGACCGAAACATCCGCGAGAAGAAGAGCACCGAGAGTATCTGCCGAAAACTCCCAAACCAAAGCCACAAGCGCAGGTCCCGGTAGAGCTGGGACGCTATCGCCCGACAAAAGGCTTTGTGGTTGAGGAAGACCACACGCCCAGCTATCAGCCGGAGAAGAAACAACATTTCGTTTCCGAGGTGACCAACCCGCACGTGAAGTACGAGAAGGAAGTGGAGGAAAATTTCCTCAAACAACAGCAACAGCAGCAGCAGCAACAGCAGCAGCACCAACAGCAGCAGCACCAGTATCATCAACAGCTGCAGGAGCAGGAGCATCAGCACCATCACCATCATCACCATGGCTACGAGACGCCGCGACCTGAAAAGAAGCACAAACCACAGCCTACCGAGGAGCCGCAGTACTACCCTCCCAAGAGCTACCATCCGATCGAAACGATCACGCAGGTGCAGATGGAACCGGAACCGATGCCTTCCGAGGAACCGTATCGATACAAGCCGGTGAAATCGCACCACGTCGATACGTTCAAGCCAGCGGCGCCGATTAACTACGAGCTCGATCCAAGCCCACCGGTGAAGGAAACATACATTTACCATCCTGCCAAGTCGCACCACGTAGATCCGCCCAAGAAGCAGCCGGAAGGGAGCACCATTTCGTACCACGGCTCCAAACACTACGAACCCTCCGACAAGCATCTGTCCGAGGCGGTGTCGCCCGACTTCTTGAAGCTGGCAACGGCGCGACCTGCGAAGCACAAGTACGCCGACCTTCCGAAACCGTCGCCCGCACCGAGCTACTCCAAGGTGACCAGCTATCCTACGCTGCAGTCTACCAGCTCGCAGCGCGAGAAACCGACCTACGATCCGTACAAGTATCGCCCCAGTCCCACGCCGGAAGTGTCCAGCGTTGGGCATGGATTCCAGAAGATCTCATCCTCGCCGGCCTCGTTCCCGAAGTACATTCCAGCAAAGATTGGAGAGGCACAATCCGATGCCAGCACACCGTACAGCTACAAGCAGGGCCACGTGGCGCCGGCCGAGACCTTCGCCAGCTACGTGCCCTCGTCTACGCCGGAATCGTTCAGTGTCGGTGTGTCGCAGGACTACCCGAAGATGTTCTCCGCATCGCCAACTCCGTACACCAAGTATGGGACGGGCAGCGCGGCACCTCCGGCGTCCGACACGCTGTACGAGTTCCCGCACATGAAGGAAACGCCCAAATCGTTCTCCAAGTTCCAGGAGCCGAAGACGTACACCAGCATTAACCCGTCCGAGCAGCCGTTCAAAACGCTCAGCACAACGATCTTCATGAAGCCGGCCGTCTCGGAACCGAGCTTTGCGTCCACCGCCGGTAAACCGATCCAAAACCTTACCACGTCGATCGGGTTGAACGCTTCGCCGAGTGACGCTACCAAATCGGAGTACTACACCGACTCCGAGGTGACGACGTACTATGTACTCCCCAACGGCACTGAGATCAAGCTCGGAGACGACCCAGCCAAGATACCGCAGGAGTTCCGCATCACCTCGGACGATGCGTCGTTCCTCAGCAGCAACTACTCCACCAAGCTGGCGGAGGACTTTGCGATGAAGTACAACTGGGACAGTTTGCATGCGGTCGCGGACGGGGAGTTCTATCTTGGGTCTGCTTCGGATGCGGGACTGAAGGCGCTGATGAAGGATGCGGCCAAATCGTCCACTGCCAAGCACCACGAGCCGATCGAGTACATCGTGCGGGACAAGAAGAAGCTGAAACCGCTCGTATTTCCCAAGGTGCCGCACAAACCGATCAAAACGGTAACGATCTACAAGTCGACCCACCGGTCGTCGGACGATATGGAGGGTGGATTCGAGCCGATGATCGGTGTGCAGCCTCCGATGGACAAGAAGAGCGAACTGCCCGGAGGGGATGACGAGTTCTACTACACCAATGAGGCGGTCGAGCTGGAGGAGGATCCGTCGAAGGCGTCCAAGAAGAATGCCGTGTTTATGCCGGGTCAGGGCATGATGGGTGGACGAATGCCCGGACCGGGCATGATGCTAAAGCTCGGACCAGGGCCCGTGCCCGTGCGGGAACCACAGGGACCGGCACCGGCCCAGGACATGGACATGAGTGCGGAACCGTCGAAAAAGCACCAATACTTTGTGCTGTACCACATCGAGGACAAGGAAAAGAAGCCGTCCCGGCCGCATGTCCCCCAGCCACCGCCAACGCCGGTGGTGCCGAAGCAAGAGATACACTACCACTACAGCGAGAAGGAGTCGGAAGAGCCGGAGGTAACGCACGAACACTACAACTACCACCACGAGGAAACGATCGAAGATTCGGACGACGACATTCAGCACCACTACGTCAACCCCAACTACGGTAAGTTCAACTATCGGCCAAACATTGCGCACCCCTCGTACCAGCGGCCGCTGCGCGACAGTATGGGCGCTGGCAGCGAAACCACGCTGAAGGTAGTCGATCCGGATGCGAAGAACTCGCGCCCGCTCGAGATCACCAAGCAGGAGTACATGCGCCACGTGCAGAACGCCGTCCTGCGGTACATGCGCCAGCTGCAGGAGGAGGGCCGTCTGCCACAGATTGCGTCCCGCGACTCGGACGACACCCAGAAAGCGTTCGAGGAGATCGATCTGGCCGCACTGCTCGGCAACGGGGGCGGCTTCCCGAAGCAAAAGTTCCCGGCGCTGAACGGGGCGATGCGGGCGAACGTGCCGCCGAGCCCGAGCCACTACAAGCCGATGAAGTCGGTGCCGAGCTCGTCCACGTACAAAACGACACCGGCCGCGCCCCAGAATGTGAAGCTCGGCAAGAACACGTACACGGCGGGCAAGCCGCTGAAGGTGGCGATCGAAAGCATGCAGGACACGCTCAGCAGCAACGTGGATCTGACGGTGAAGGGTAACAAGCCGCTGGTGAAGCCGGACCTGTCCGCCATCGACGTGGGACAGTCGTATCTGCACGGGTCCACGCTGGATCACGGGTCGCCGTCGCCCAAGGATAGCCACAGCTACGGCGGGTCCAACGGGGGCGCCTCGCCTAAAACGAAGCTCCATTTCAACCAGCAGTCGCATCACGACATCAACTCGATGCTAAACGCTAAGGAGGGAGGTCTGCAGGGACTGCGACCGAACTTGAAGGGTTCGTACCTGGACCATGCGTCCAATAACTTTGGTTCGATCAAGGCCGGGTCGGCGAACGTGGGAGCTTCGATCAGCTTCGGCAACGGGGGTATGGGAGGGCATGGGAAGGGGATGCATGCGGGCGAGGATGAAAACAACAAGATTGCGCCGGAGGCGCTTGATGCACCCATCCAAATCATCAACGGTATTCCGATAACGAACCCGTACAACATTGACATCAACACGCTCAGGTAAGAGAATGTAAAAGGAATGGGAATTTGAACTTCTTATCGATATTCTGCGTTCTACACTATTCAGATACATGCTGGGAGGTCTCGCACAGGCACAAGCGGAGCAGCAGCAGCAGCAGCAGCAACACACGCACAAAGAACCGACGCTCAAGCTGAAGGGTTCCAACTGGATGTCACTGCCGACAATGGCTAGCCCGACGCAGGTGTTTTCCTCGCACATACCAACCTACCAGCATCCCCCATCGGAGGTGAACAACTACAAGTACAATGCCAACTTCGATGCGAGCAACTTCAAGATCAAGTTCCCGAAGAACGTTAAACCGAAGGGAGCGTCCGGTAGTGTCGGTGATGCAGCGACCAGCGGCTCGATGAACTATGCTGCGTGGGCCGAGTCGCCCCGAGCACCGAGCCTGCTGGTGAACGCGAACCACTTCAACCATGGCAATGGGAATAACAATCTCAACCATGGCAACGGCAACCAGAACCCGAACGGTATTGTAGGCAACAGCCGTCCGATGGCGGTACAGAATCATCACCATCATCAGCAGATGCAACAGCAGCAGCAGCAGCAGCAGCAACAGCAGCAATTCCAGCAGCAAATTCAACAACAATTTCAACAGCAACAACAACAACAACAACACCAACAACAGCAACACCAACAGCAGCAACAACACTTTGCACAACAACAGCAGCATCAACAGCAGCAGCAATTTATCCGTCCCAACAGAGAGTTCAATCCGGAGCTGTACCTCAACCCGAACGGGCAACTGTTCCAGGGGCTGCTGAAGCAGAACCCGATCATGAGCAAGAAGGCGGCTACGAGCGACTGGAAGCCGACCACAGTCAAACCAACGACCGGACCCTCCAAGCCGGTCAAGATCGACACCAATCTGCGGCCACCGCCACCAGTAGTAAAGGGTTGAGGAGTGTGCGTAGCTCGAACCCTACCAGCACCACCATCAATACCAAAGTCCGATAGAACCATCCTAACTTCAAAGGCTCCCAATGCCCTGTGATCATGTACTGACACTGTTTTCTGAGCCAGTTTCCAACGTTACGAGCACTATTCAACGCTCGCGAGATGTTTTTCAACAGCACAGCGGTCAGAAGTATATGACAACTTGTTGAAAAACATCTCGCGGGCGTTGAATAATGCTTTTAACCTGGGAAACTGACCCTAACAGCAGCAGTATAGTATTAGCATGATGGCTAATGGCAGTCTGCCGAAAGGTGCCGAAAGGGCAGTGGTCGTCCACAGTTTCGGTGATGAAATGAAAGTATTTAGAGACATTGCATGCTTTGCATTGACGCTTCACCAGACCAGTTGCACTGGATGTTGTTCTATCAGCTTCCGTTTCTTCTTTTATTTAGTCGATAGGGGAATTAATTTATTTTTTACTCGTAAGTTCATCCTTCCAATCATCCTGGATAGTGGCTGCTCTTTACAGAGCATAAAGACAGCCCGACGTACTCACTGTAGCTCACTATAGATGTTAGGTAGTAAGTAAATAAAAGTATGATATATTGGATCGAAATCAGATCTCTTATGCTAATGATCGCAGTTTATCTTTTCGTGTGAAGTAGTGGATTACCTAGACAGTGAAAGTAAAAAAGAGTAGCATGAAGACGCGCTGCGTATCCAAAAAAGCGTGATCTTGAAGGGGATAAGGAGCGTGTGATATATGGCAGTGCGCTTGACCCATGTTGTGTTTGCACAAGGGCACGGGAGCGCGTTGAACTTGAACCCTCTTGGTACTTTCCCCCCCCCGAAAGTTGCTAGCGTTCGCTGGTAGCATGAAAGTGAAACATTCAACATTAATTATCTCTCCTCGTCACTGACCAACAATGATCATCACAGTTGATGCCTTCATTAAAGCGACAAAAGGGAAAAATGAAAAATTACCCTTTGTAGCGATTGTGAGGTAAGATTTGAATTAAATCTAATGCCCAGTGTAGCACACGGAAAGCGAACGAAGGGTTTAAAAATTCCACCGCCACCTTCTCACTCTCTCTCATTTGCCCACACACATAAACCATGAACGATCGCGGGTGCGTGTGTGCAGCCTGTCTGTTTTATGCATTCGTGTGTGCACTTGTTTAGGTTTCGCTTTTTTCCTCTCCACCAAGCCAACACAGCATGCGTGGCGATCGTTTTCTACGCTTTCTTCCCATTGGAAGTTATCGTGGGCAGTGGTCTGGCGGTTATTAAACGTCTCGCGATTAGACGCTTTTGGCCGCGAGCGGCTTAGTTTCGTTGTGTTTGATTTTCTGTTAGATTCCCGTGTGTTGTTGTTTTTTCCACCTTTCCTTTTGGTTGGTTTTGAGCCGAGTGTTTGTTTTACTACCGGAACATGCTTGTTGATGAGTTGTTGTTATATATTTCACTATCTCTCTCTCCCTCACTCATTCTTGCGCACACACTGTACCGCGTGCGAACATTACAAGTTAATCGTCTGCATCGCAGGTAGTGTGAGTGTGGTGGGCATCAATCCGCTGTAGTTTTTATCACGAGACGTTTGCATTCATTAATTATTTATGATAAGCCCGCAGGCTGGGTGGTTTATGAACTAGAGCAAATCATCCGTAGATGGATGTGGATGGTTGTACTGATTTCTTGTGGATTATCCATACACGGGCACCATGGACTTGATGGATACAACGAGGCGAGAAAGATCAGTGAGATTCAAAACCTGTGCAATTTTAAAGAAATTATGACAGCACATCATGTGAGAGCTTCAAAGTATTAAAGCGATTGGTTATTTGTTTAAATCCATTTATGCAAAATAAAAAAAATATCAAATACTAAATCATTGACACAGCAAACAGGTTTGCCAGGCCTGATCACATGTTCGAAAGAGAAACAAAGACTCATTCCTCAGGTAATGACCATTAACGATCAGAGATTAAGAAAAGATGTTTGCAGATCTGTTTGCAATATGAAAGTTATTATAAACTGTAAAGAAAACAAATTGATTTTATAAAAAAACGACTGTACTTGGTACGTTTTTTTAAATGATACTGCAAAAGTAACCGCCGAACAGGAGCTTTATTCGAAATCAAAAAAGCTCTGACCATCGCGAGCTTGCGAGTTCGTTCATCATGCACGCAAGTCGCATGTTCGCATGGTTTAGATCGCAATCAGTGAATGTCATCTAAATGAGTTTGTTTCTTTCATTTTCTCAATTAAATATTATTTTCTTATTATTCTGTGTTTAACACTTTTTTAATGATAGTAACGAGTGTAATTTGTACGTTTTTATTAAAACATTTCCACTACAGTTGCATACCCTAACCAATGTGCTCAATGAGTGTTTTTACGCGATGGTTTTTCGGTTGCATCCTGGAAAGGTGGTTAAAACAATATAAAATAAATATAATAAACGTGGTAATTATGAATAAACATATACACATTAATGGATTAGACTGTTTTGTGCCACAGCATTATAATTATTCATATAAGTCAGGAGTCATATCGCATCCGCAAACCAACCGTACCTGAATCTTAATATTTCTAATCAAAACGCATAACTTTCCCACACTCTACTCGTCCTTTAATCGAGCACGTTTCCCACCGGGCACCGCGCTGTCCGCCAGTGTGGACTTCTGTGTCTGATGATATTAAAATGCATCCCGCCGCGCCACAAAGCGGATTGCGGATTGCAACGAGCGAGCGAGAAGAGAAATGCATAGCAAAAACAGTGCACCAGAAAACATGAGAAATGAAAGTAAAACCCCCGTACTGCATCCAAGCGGGGTGACAGCAAAGCCGTGGAGAAATGACGCTAAGCTAAACGCCGGTTAAGAAACGCGTTTCCTGTGCGCTTATGCAATGCAAAACCATCGCCAGCGTCCGTGGTGGGTGCATTCGGTGGGACGCAGACATATTGGGACGCGAGAAATTATGAAAGACATCGCCTCGCCGAAACAAACAACAGCGACCCGTGATGCCAGAAAAGATTTGTGATACATCCCGAGGGCTTAGATGGGTTTTCCGATCGCACAAAAACAAAAAAAAATTGGATCATATGCCCCGGAGCATAAAATTGGCAGATTATGCATACCGGATGTGGCGGATAAGGGTGGACGGTTGAATGACACAGTTTTGTTTAGTTTGCTTTCATCGAACGCTCGGTTTGTAGCCTCGCCCGATTGGCCTTAATTTAGAGGAGGCTTGTGCGGTTGAGGATTTTGGGTTTGTTATTTTTTGGGGGCTTTACGAGATCCAATTTTGATGCCCTCGGGAAGTGCTAAAGGCAGTGATCGGTCTGTACACATCACAGCAAGGTTTATGTAAGCCAAATGAACGACGTCAAATATCATTCATGCTGCGTGCATAAAAGAAAAGGAATATGCTTTTGATTTTTACTATCGTTTGATTTTGCGTTATTTTTCCGTTTTCTTCGATTCGATTTAATTGAAATTTAAATCTCGCTTCGAAATTCCCATTTTAATGCATCACACATCCACCATATGCAATTGCCGCCTGGCATATAGATGTGCCAAAATGAAAATTGCACACACTTCCACAGCGTCGTGACACTTTCTTTCCCGGTTTCCCGCTCCAACCTGACCAACATAAATTATGTCAACGCGCGCTCGGTCGCGCTTTCGCCGCTCGTTGAGATGCCCTATCCATAAGGCCGGCCCTGCCGACAGCGTGCCCATTTTTCCATGTCAATCCAGTGTCAATCCTGTCAGTGTGCCTGCTCCTAGCCACCGACCTCCTACACTAATCTTCCCAACTCTGCACAGCTTTTGCCAGCGCTTCCTGCATCAGTGCTCCCTTTCCATTTACGGGGTAAGCGCACACACTTGTTGCGCACTTTCCACTTTCCTCTCGGAACGGCTGCGGCAGCATTCACGCAACAAACTTGCATCCAGCGCGCGGGATCGCGTTCTCAGGTGGCGAGGCGAGACTTCGACCCGTTGTCCTGCCCGCAGGAAAACCCAGGAGGCCACGCGTCACGCTTGGACGCTCATTGAACTTGACATTTCGTTGCGTAATCCTATCCCGCGGCAGGCGCGTTGTTTGCGCACGTTTCACGCGCCCCTTGTGTGTGTGTGTGCAGTGCAGTTGCAGTTGGAGATGCAATTTTTGACCTTTTTTTTCTTCTTTGCTTTCCAACCGTACAAAACACGATTACCGTTTCGCTTCCCAGCTGCACGGAACCAAAACCGTCCTGCTGCCTTTTGGTGTCTCTTCTCTTGTGTGCGCACACTGTGCATAACTAGTTGAGCCACACACACACACACACACAAGCACACAGACGATACGTTAAGCTTCCGACTTCCGGCTGTCTTGCTGGGCTGGCTTCGCTTCGGATCGGATCGATAAATGGCGTTTTCCGCAAAGAAATACAGCGTCTACAAAAACCGCAACGAAGAGGCACCACGTGCGCGCGCCACTAGCGAGCACATGTTGGTATGGAAGCATGCGCGGCACATCATGCCCCGTGGTAGCGCCGCTTTTGATGCGGTGGGTTAGTTAGGTTTTTACTTTTAATTAATTACCGTTCGTTCAGGCGGGTGGGAGGGGGGGGGGGGTGGTCTAGGTACTGGTGCATGTGAAATGACATTGTTTGTTTGTTTGTGTTGTTGAGTTTCGTTTGTTGTTCCATGATGAGTTTTAATGGCGCACTTCTAATTGGACTGGTAAGCCGTTACACAATGCGGTGATTAAAGGTAGTAAGTGATCTGATATTTTTGTAATTAAGATAACCACTTTTGAAAGGGATAATATAAAAAAAACAGAGACAAAAGAAATGTAAAATGAGACACAAAGCAACAAACGCGTGTAAAGCAGTGGAAAAAGAGAAGGGAAAAAAGAACGCATTTAATGAGCAAAATTTAGCAAAAGCATGTAACAATTCAGAGGGAAATTATAAACAAATTAAACTTTATTCAAATGAAATGGAAAGTGGCGTACACGAGCATAAATTGTAGCACAAATAACCCCAATGTGGAGAGGGGGAGCAGAACAGAGCGAAACATGACCAAGCAATGCTTATAATTAAACACAACAAAGCTTAAGCGATCAAGATAGCGCCACACACTGTTTCTAAGGCACGAAAGAAGTAGCCTTTTTGAAAATGGGATGGGGGAAAAATGGTTTGTCCCTTCCTTTTGTTTGTGCCAGTGCTAATCGAGTACAGCAAAACGGGCTTGGGGTGCGTGTATCACGCGAGCACCCTCTACTATAACATTGCCCTTGCATGGACAGCCACTCTTCCCGCTGGGGGGGGGGGGGGGGGGGGGGAGGTTCAAAAGATGCAAAACAACTCGGGGAACAATTAAACTGCGGTGTGCATAATAAATCAACTGCATTTCAATCGCCTTATGACCACACTCACGGCCCCCCTCCCAGTGCCGGTACTTTCGTCTGCCGAGCCCGTTCCAAAACAACGCCGGAACAACGCTGGAACGCACGTTCGCCGCTCGCTGCACGATGCAGTTGGATGCACATTGCTTGCAAAGGGGGAGCTTGCGGTCTATTCCATGTGGCAGCAGGGGGCAGTAGCGATGAATTAATTCCCACCTGAGAGAGCAACTTCTAACCTCTCCGAGCAGCGGAAAGGGAAAGAAAGCAAACCAGCCAGCCAGTTCAACGCGCTCTGGTCCACAAAATGGAAACTGAAGGCTTGTTGAGGTTGATCGTTGAGCCGTGAAATCGTGCCTAAATCCCTTCGCATAATCCCCGGCAAAACATCATAACCAAGTCTATGGTGGCCTGTTGCTGCTCGGTGGCACAGTTTTGGTGGGTGGATTACTGCGCCGTGTAATGCTCTCGCACCAGCTGCAAACCATCATTTATGCAATGCGATGACCATAAAATTATAAAACCGAACCGTTTTGTGAATAGGCAAAAGGCTTCGCCGAGGCTGGCAGGTTGCAGCAAATGACGATTGGTGTCGAGCCCTGGGCATGTTGCGCGATGCACTTTAATAGAGCGCAGCTAATGGAGTTAGAAGATCCGATCCGGCAGGGGCCAGCAGCAGGCGCATAGTTACATCTGTACACCCCTGGACTGGTGTCTGGTGTCTTGTTGTTGTTGTATGCAAGCAAACGAAGATCAACAGATCAGGTTGGTGAGGTGCTTGGCAAAGATCAATTGAATGGATAGATCAAGTTTACCTGAACCATATCTCCATAGGCCTCTCTAGCGCTAACGCACCGCTATCAATTTCATCTTTAAAAGCTCTCTTTTATTGTGTCAATTTAGCTGTCCCGACTCTGGTGCTTACAGTAGTTTGAAGCTCTTTTTTTATATTTCATCCCCCTTGACACACGCAAACACATAATAGGGACCCGCGAGCTCCAGAGATAGAAACTCCCAACTTCGTTCTTCACGCTGCCGAACGCAACGATTACGCAAAAGGGTCGCCGCTCCCTGCTTTCCCTTGCGCCTGTTGCCTGGTGACGTATGGGAAGTTTGCCTCCCATTTCTCGCTGCTTACTGTTACTGTTTTAGCGCCTTCAGTTTATGGTTTTTATTACGGTGCTGGAGTGCATTGAAATCTTTCCATCGCCATTAGACGCGATCACCGCGAATCGCTAATTCGAGCGTTCAGGGAGAAAGACACACATATGCACATGGCATATCGACGATCGGCTGAACTCACATTACGTGAATGCTTTTGTGCAGTGCAGTGCGGTGTGTATTGTCTAGCCGAAACCTGTACCTGTGCAACGGTCGGAGGGATCGGGAAAATTGCAAATTGGGGGAAAAAAGGTGCGCATTCGTCGCTTCTCCCAGGCGCCCAATCATATCGAGGCCCAGTGCACATCACGATCGCACGATCATCTCTTAACCTTCCCTTTCGCACCCGTCGTTCTTTAGGGTTTAGTTGGAGATACATTTTCTTTCCATTTTTTTTTTTCTTCTGTTGGATCGCTTTCGGCCAGACCCGCTTATTTCCATCGCTCCAAATTGGCACATCGATTATGATTGCAAGCTGATCGGCCCCAAGTGCTGCGGAACGGTGAGAGTTGGTGCATTGTTAGGCCGGCGAACGGTTGCATGCACATTTCTGCACACTTATTCGTGCATCAATTATAGGAGAGCTAGTACAATTGCAAAAAAAAGTACCGAATGCTTCCAAAATAGAAGTACTTTTCACACAAATAATGGTACTTCTGCTTTGGCTGCAATTCCTTCAATGATCGTTGGAAGGATTAATAAACGCTCGTCACATGGCGTAACTTCCGGTCATTACGCATTACCACGTTTCGATCAATTTGAGCCAGCCTCCCCATTAGAAGTGTAAACGACCACACACACACACACACACACACACGCGCGCGCTCTCCCATTGGGGAGGGTACGATGATGAGTTCGAGATTCAAGTCGTGATCGTTTCGCAAGCAGGAACCATCACGAGCGGTGTAGAAATGGTTTCCAACTACTTCCCTGAACATCGTCCACCGGGACCGGGGTATGATATCAATTTGCGTTCCACCTTCTTCGACACGGTCGGCTTTATGACATACGCCTTTTGCTGACTTCCACCACTTCGACGCTCCACGCTCCACACCACAGAGCTTGTTGAGTGAACGAGTTTTGGTGCAACTCGTGCTTCCTGTTTCGATAACTTGTTTTTTGCTGGTTTCATCTTTTTGTGCCTGAAACTATGTTACGTTGTAGCTGAGGTCACAGCAGTTTGAAGACATGATCTTTACCTTTAACTGGACATATTCTAGCGAAACGAATTCTCATGTGCCTTGAAGTAAGCACCGATCACCACCGATTGTGTTGTTTTTCTGTACCATCTGCGATCGGGGAATTCCCTTTGCCGGTCGGGGCAGCCCGATCCAGTCCACGGTAAACCTGTCGCACTTGGCAGAAGAAAGTAGATCCACCGCTTCCACCCGACGCGACATGACACCCGGCCTGGTCGGGGCCCGCCATCTCTCGTTAAGGATGATCTCCACGGTTGACCATGGACTAGGCGTCGTGGCCAGATGTAGTAAAAGATGGCCATCTTAGATAGCGTGGAACGAGTGATGGAAACCGGCGATCAAGAGTGAAATGGCTTTCGCCGGCCCTTTTTCGCTTCGTTTCGCTTGACCATGCGGGACATCACCTTCGCTCCGTCGTCGACGGACTGGCTGGCCGGCAAGCATCAGGCCGAGCAGCGCAACCGCCCAAGGGGGTAAGCTTGATCATGAGAAATCAATTTACTGCTCGACACGGACAACTTCCCAAAGGGTTAGGGGGTCTCCCTTTACGATAGGGGTCGAAAGTATGCGAGTGTACCGGTATCGGCCCCGTTCCAGCAAAATGGATGAGCTGCGTTACTGCCCTTTGCGTAAGCGCTGCGTGGTGCGTATCGAAAACGGTCAGCGCAGCTGTGTGGCTCGCTGAAACGAAAGCAAATCCCCGAAAGCCGAACCATTGTGGTGGCGCCAGATTGTGTCACACACGCACACGCGCACACGTGGAAAGGGATGTTGAAATAGGGCTAATAATTTGTTTGTTTTCTCCCGCTGCAAAAGCGATCAACTTGTTCGCGAGCTTTAGGGGAGGCGCTGTGGCGCAGCATAATTGGAGAAGGTAAAAATGACACATCAAACCGGAGATCTCATTACCAGGACACCTTTGAATGTAGTGCCTGCTGCCTGCCCACTGTCCATTGCGCCACGACAATTAGAGTGATTTTGTTTTGTTGCGACGTAATGTGATAGGATTTTCCTGTAAGCATAATGATCGCTTTCTGGGCAGGGGAGATCATTTGTCGGTCTTTTTTCCTCACATTAGGTAACGCTAAGGTAAGGATAGAGTGAATCGAAACGGTGTAATTCTTGGTTAATGAGGTTGTTTGGAGATATAGTACGATGTTGTGACACTGGAGATTTTACGCATTCTTCATTAATTTAACGTATTTTTTCATTCTTCTTCTTCTTCTTTGGCACAACAACCGCTGTCGGTCAAGGCCTGCCAGTACCCACTAATGAAGTGAGCTTGGCTTTCAGTGACTTATTGTTACCATAGCAGGATAGTCAGTCCCACGTTCATTATAACAATATATTTAACAAATATTTTTATGATCTAGTGAGGATCATACCAGATTCATCAAATAAATTTGTTGCAAATCTTATTTTTAAAGATTCGTTATCTTCAACATAGGATCATAGGAAGATAGGAACATAGGAAGATCACGTGAAGTCTCCATGAGGATCTACTTCAGATATCTGAATAATTCATTCTCATTCTAGTCTTAGAAGATTCAACATTTTCAGCATACAATAGAATAAAACAGATAGGACATTAAGATCACGTGAGATCTTCATTAGGACCTAGTGGATCGTCCGTCTCTCCCTTTCTCTCATCTTGCCACTAACCCTTGCAAACCATTTCCAGAGCGCGAGCTCATTTCCAACGCATTCACTTTCGCTTTCGCTGGGCCCGTTTGGTGCACTTTTCCACCTATTCCACCACTCCCACCACCACCACCACCACCACCACCTACCATGGGCAAACACTGTAGTACCGCGTGCACGGCCGAACCGATTCGTTAGTTCGTTAGGAGGGGCACACCACTATAAAGCCCGCCGACGGTAGCCACCGAAGACATCACAAACCATCGCAACCCGTCCGCGTGCAGTCGTGTACTATATCTCGTGTGTTGTGATCCCGTTGTGGTGTTACCCGTTCGAAAAGCTGCTCGTGTTTGCCTGTGCAAGTTTCCGTTTCCGGATAGTGTGCCCGTTTAGCAGGAAGCAACCGTTCGCAACGAAAATGTTCAAGTCTATTGTGAGTAGCGAGAAGTGTTGTGGTTGACAGTTTTCCCAGTGTTGAACGTTCTCGTGCTCGTGTCGAGGAAGTTGAAATTCGCCCGAAAATCTAACATGATGTGATCTACCCCCTTTCGCAGATCTTCGTGACGCTGTTTGTGGGCGTGTGCTATGCCGGTCTGATCCATCATCACGATCATGATGACGATGTGTCCGAGACGGAGCATCATCACAACATCGAGCATAAGCATGCGACGTCGCACCAGAGCTTCAAGTTCCACCACTTCCACGCCGTGCCGGTGTACGTGAAGAAGGAGGATCAGCAGTTCCTGAAGCATCCGGTTGAAATTTCGGGCCTCAAGCACAACCTGAAGGTGGGTGGCGTTTGGGTTATTGGGGGAAGAAGCCGCGGTAGTCAAGAGGGCTCCAATATATTAATCTACATATGCTACGCTCCTCCTCCAGATCGTCCATCCCGAGACTGAGCAGCATCATGGCCACGGGCTGACGCTGGAAAACCACAGCGAGTTCGAGAGCAAGCTGCACGGCGGACACGGATACGATCTGGGCCATGCCGGTTCGGAGCATATCGGCCAGGAGCATGGTTACGGTGGCCACGAGTTCGAGCAGCACCAGTTCGGCCACGAGCTGGATGAGCAGGAGGAGTAAGGTGCAGGACGGGGACAGCGCGCGGTCATTACGCATCGCGTGTGCAAAATGTGATATAGTCATTTAATGTTTAATCTCACCCGCCTCATCCACACCCCGCAAGATGGCTAAGGATCCATAAGTATTAATCCATTTCGCTCCAGTCGTGTTTTTAATAGCCACATACAAACAAATTCCAATCATTCGAACCATGACAAAGTATTATTATTCCACTCGAGGAAGAGACATTTGCAGTTGTTAGATAACGTGGACAGTAATTTAGATTCATGAAGCCTCACTCAGCCTTTGTGTGAGAGAACGTGTTTTCTCTTCTCAGTGCAAGCTGTTAAGGGTTAAATGTTACTTGTTGTTAACCCTCAATATGACTCGCGAGAAGCTGTTCACATATGGCACAGAAAAAAAAAACGTTGTAAAAAAGTCGAAAAGACTGACGAATGACAAATTCTACACAGGCAAACACGCTACGACTGAATGAACTATTAAATGATCATCAATAAAACCATGAAAAATATACTGTTGAGTGCGGAATTACTTCCCATTACAAATGATATCACAATTAAAATGAACGCTTTCGATTAGTTAACATATTAAGCGAATTAGCAATATTTATTAGTGTGGCCATCCATCAATCCTTATCTCTCTCTTTCTCTCTGCCACAATTAAGCACAGTTTACAACCTCTATTCGTCCCATTCCCCAAATTTATCCTTACATAGTTTACCTTTAGATGTCCTTGTCTTGCTTCTTCTTCTGCACCAGGCGCTCCTCCAGCTGGTCCAACCGGTCGGTCATGGCTTTGAGCGAATCCTTAATCCCACTCTGGATCTCGCTGTAGCGCTGCATCGCAATCACCAGGCTTTCCTCGAGCAGCTCGTTCGCCAGCTTCTGCTCGCCGGCCGTCTTCGTCATCGCACTGAGCTGCTCGCTAACGTCCGGCACATTGCGGAAGTACTCCGCGCCGAGCGTTGGTTCGAGCGATTTGATCTTCTGCAGCGTCTCGAACGTCCCGGCCAGATCGTTCGCTATCGTGTTGATGTACATCTCCTTCGCCTTGATGTCCTGCTTTTCCTCCAGGTAGGCCGGATCTAGGTACGCTTCCAGCTCGTCCTTCCGCTTGAACGATTCCAGAATGGCGCCACGGGCAGCACCATCCGCCAGGTGGCCGGTGCTGGCCGACGGCAGAAAGGACGACGCGGACAGGATGGCATCGGTTAGGTTTTCCGCCTGGCTCTCATCGGTTGGCAGCGGGCCAAGCAGCTGGTTTAGATTATCAATGCGCTTCTCGATCACGTTCAGTGCATCCATGTTGGGGTTGGGAATGGATGACGGAGGATGGGAAATCTCTGGAAACAGGTGGAAAATTAGGTGGTACCGTTAGAAATCGATCGATGAGGTCATCGGGGAATTGGCACAAGCTTGATAAGCTGCAGCCGGACGGCCGAAATTGATTGATGAGATGAATATCTGCAACTTACTGTAGAGTGTTTTATCACAGAAATCACAGAATTGTGAGTGAAGTTGGTTAATTTCTATAACTTTTATCGAAAACTTTGCTCCGTTCCGAATGTAAACAAATATTTTTCTGGTGCTGTCAACAGTGCGAAGGAGCATGTAGTTCAGGTTGCATCGTCGCATGCCAACTGTCGAAAGATGGCCGATAGAAAATATTGTTATTTGATAAAATGTGTTGTATTCAGCTTCCAGACCAGAAGGAGATTAATTTACGTTCCTTGTTGAATAAATCATGCTACTCTCATTGTTTTTTTTCTTTTCATATTTTCCACTTCACATTTCCACACGCAGTGGGAAGAGCTGAAGCTGCTACAATAAACCCAATTTACTGTCACAATAGAAGTTTCGCGTGCAACTTGAATGAAACTCAGGTTGGTCAACGGCGAAATAACTGGCAGATTCAATTCGGAAAAAATTGAATATTTTCATGCAATATCATTTGAATGCAACGATTTAAATGACAAAAAATGCTCAAAACGTTCAAAAACAGAAAAAGTGCTGAAACCTCAGACCAATGCTCAGCTAATGAATCGCCTTCTTGCGGTGTCATTGCACTGCATCGCATAATGGTTTCCCGAAACCAAACTTATGTACCAGCCTGGCCGCTTTGCGTGTGTGGTAGTGTTGGTGCAATCCTCAAGGCTTTGCACAGCGGTGTGCGTGAGCTCGGCATTTTTGCGCGTGAAACGGCCTGGCACGCAGCATTGAGCATACTGTATGTAATATGCTCACGGCAGTCACAACACAACAACAAGCGGATACGCAGCGGCCGGAGCAGCGGTCTGCCGTTTTCAGAACCCAGCACGTTTCCACCCAGAGAGTGAGAGCAAAATAGAGGCAGTAGTAACCTTCACGTAATCTGTGTGCGTGTGTGTGTGTGTATGTGCATGTGATGCCTGTGTGAATGCAGGTTTTGATTGCGTTGTGTGATTAGGAGCAGCAAACACCCACGTATTAATTGCTGTCGCTCGGCGAGGGTCGTTTCACGGCAAAATATACTTCTGTGTGCGTGTCCAATCTATTGTTCTAGTGGAGCTTTCTGCCACTGTAGGAGAAAGAAAGCGTGGCAAAGAAGAGCAAAAAAGGTTTTTGTGTGCGCTAGAGCGGGAGAAGAAGCAAAAATAAAACAAAAGCAGCAGTAAAGTAGTGACAGAGTGAAGCTGTCAAAAGCGAAAAAAGGAAGAAAAACAACATTCAGCGGATGGAAATCAGCAGCAGCAGCAGCAGCAGCAGCTGAGCAGATTAGCAGAGGAAGCTGCTGCATTCCCCAGTGTTGTAATCCCAGTAGTGCGGTGTGCATGGAAAGGAAAGCGCACCCGCGTGCGTTTGTGTGTGTGTGTGTGCGTGTGCGTCCTAGGTGTGTGCGTGAATGTGTGCGCATATGCTTGAAGTAAGAAGCAGTGAGTACGCATATGGTTCCTTCGCCAGAAGCTGCTGTAGTTTTGAAGGAAGAAGCAAACGCGCTGAAAAGAGTGCGCGACAGTACGCGCTTGAGCGAGCGAGAGGGAGCGCGCGAATAAGCAGCTGCGCCAGAGCAGCAGCAGCAGCAGTAGCGTGGAGGAAATTTTCGTAAAAGTGTACACAAAGGCAGCGCAACCTCTGGCAGCGCCAGCAAGCGGTTCTTACGCTATTGTCATTTCGTTTCGGGCCTCTCGCACACAATCCGCTGCTAGATAAGGAGTGTACACATGCAAATAATGAATAAAATGTTTCAACAATAAAAAAAGTGAGCGCAAAAATTGGAAACCGTCGTCCCCCCCGTTCTCACAGCGGTGTGCGTTTTTATGTGTGTGTATGTGTGAGAGAGAGATTGGGCGTGCGTTTGTGTGCGTGCATCAAGCGAAAGAGGTGTGATATTTGAAGTGCGCGAGTGTGTATGCGTGTTTGTGTACGTGCTCTCAAGAGGCCGATAGAGAGAGAGAGAGTGGGAAAGAGAGAGCGAGAGCAGTCTAATCGTTGTCGTCAGCATGTGCCATTGCGCTAAATGTTGCTGTCGGTATTAAAAATAAAACCGTGTCATCTTTGCCCGTGCCCGTGTGTGTCCGTCGATCGCACAGTTGATCAGCAATTCCGCGGGAGTGTAAAAGTGTGCGTGTAATTTATCATTGTGTGTGTGTTGTGTGTTGTGTTGTGTGCGCCCACTGTGTTGCCGCCTGTGCTGAGATTTTCCAACAAATGCACCGTGTTGTTGTGCTGCTGGTGAAAAAGTGAGGCGTCCGGCGCTGTTGTTGAAAGAGCAGTAATCGAAAGGAACGGTCGCAATAATTGTGCAACAACAGCCGTCCCACCAAGCGCACCACATTGCGGCAGCACGGCATCCCCACGGTCCGCCCCCGGCGGTGGTGGCAGCGGACAGGAATGTGCAGCAAGTTGGCGCCCGAACGCAGCCGCAGCCGTCCTCCAGCCCGCAGCCGACCAGCTCGACTACCATGGGCAAGTCCAAGTTTCCCGGCAAACCGTCGCGTTTGGTGAACAAGAAGCGCGTCTCGGTCCTGTCGCCGGCCGGGCTCACGTTGAGCGATGAGGACAATCAGGAGAACCACGGCCAGCAGCAGCAGCAGCAGGTCCAGTCGGGAGTTGGGAGTGCAACGGGGTCAGTCCTGGCTGCCAGCAGCAACACGCACCGCACGTCGTCGCCTGCTTCGTCCGGGTCGTCCGCAGCAACGGTTTCGATGCGGTCCAGCAGCAGCAGCAGCGGCAGCGGCAGCGAGAAGCATTCCGCGTTCGGACAGCGCAAAGAGCAGCAACAACATTCGTCCGTGTCCGGTGCCGGCCCGAAGGCATCGAAAGGAGGCACAGTGACGAGCAACGGGGGCAGCAGTGGTACAGTGACAGCAGGGTCCGGCCAGTCCTCGGCGACCGCGGAGAATGGAAGCGGACGAAGGAACGGCACCGACAAACATACGGCTGGAGCAGCAGCAGCATCAAAGGTAAGTTTTGCAATGCTTTATTTATTTATTTCTTTGCTTGTCGTTTTAGAAACATGTTTTTACCTTAAAGACGCTACAAGGATATGTTCATTTATGTTATTATGTTATACTTTTTTTGACCAATCGAATGATCTGCTGATAAGCCCTTCAACACGTGTTGCATGTTGCATTATGCTGCGAAGAAAAAGGCTATCAATTAGCTGGCCCTATCCTAGAACAAACGTCTCAACGTAGCGTACCTCGGAAGTATGAAATATCGTGCAATGCCTACTTCTTCACATCTCAAATAGAGCAACACCGTTCCATTAAAAACAAAGCTCGATCCTATCGGAAGAGTTTTCCTACGCAATGATTTTCCCATCGATGGCAAAGCAATCAGGCATGTTAAAAACATACCTTAAATGTATGATTAATTGCCGCAAACGTTCCGAAAAACTACGCGATAATATCGAATGCATCGTTCCGCTTCACACAAAGCGTGCAAACAGAACAATTGAAAACGTTGCTAAACAGAGAGTTTGAAAACCTTGAATGAAAGGCTATTCTCCTGCACCTTGATTAATTCATTATTACCTTTTACACTCAATGATACACCCTCCACGGCGTCAAAGGTGAGCGTACCGTACCCCGACCGTGTTGTACATCGCGCACACACAGAAGCTGCCGATGGTTTGGATGCTGCGCTGCTGTGCGTAATGTAATAACCAACCACCAACCACCCGCCTTTTTTTTCTTGTTTTCTTCCCTCACTGCAGACAGGGTAAAGAAGGCGCCGCGCGCAGCAACAGAAGCACCCAAAAATGACGGGGTGATTATTAACTCTAGACGCTTGCGCGCGGCATTAAATCGAGTTTGCTGTAATCAAATATTCATTTGAGCTCATTACAAAACAGAAACTACCGCCCCAAATTATCCCTCGTTCTCGTACGCATTTGCTTCGTACCTTTGTTTGGCCGGCGGTAGTGGCGATGGTGGGCTCTGGTGGGCTCTGGTTGCTGATGGCTACAGGAAGAGGCAATCAGTCGGGATTGGTATAATCTGTGCAGGTCGCGATCGACCATCCAGCATCCAGCGGGGCATCTCCAGCTGGCTGTGTTGCTACTCACAACAGCGATCGATTTTGAACGTTCTTTCCGGTCGGTGCCGCCGCCGCCGCTTCCTTCCGGCGGCCGGCGATTCCGGCGCCCGCCGGTAAGCGGAAATGATCCATCTCGCAGCAGGGAGGGCAAAATAGGCTCAGGCTGCGGTGGTGTGTTGTGGCGAATCATTAGCGAGCTGAAGCAACGTGAAGAAGCGTTGGAAGGATAATAGCACGGCACTTAATAACATGTGTCTCAGCGCGGCTTTTGAGCTTTTTTGAGAAAAGGCGCGCTTCCGAGTTTTTGAGTTCGTTTTGTTTTTTTGCGACTCAACCTCTAAAACCCGTCCCTGATCGTTTCTGTTTTCCCCCTCCGTCACCATTGCGTCAGCAAAAATGTGATCTTGTGTTGCTCGTTAGATACCAAAAAAAACTCTCCCAAAAAACAAGCAATTATCGTCGCCTCCATGCTGTGTGGAACCAAAAAAAAAAGAAAGAAAGAAAGAAAGGTCAGGCGCAACAATTACCGCTGTCGTTACCTTTTGCCCTTTTGGGCCGGAAAATGGTGTGCATTGGTGTGATCTTTCTCTTGCGTTTTGCCTCCTTCTTCTTCTTCTTCTCACCATTGCTGCCCTCCTTCCCTTTCTGTGGGTGTGCCTCGGTCACTCACTCTCTTGCTGTCCCTGCGCGCTGCTTGATACCACTGCAGCAGCCGCCGCCGCTGCCCCGGCGGGGAGCCGACGCATTTTCTGTCCGAACCACCAAGGCACACAACCCACATGCTGTCTTCGTAATAAGGGGGCTTGTTGTTGTAAACGGAGGCTTTTTTTTTTGGACTCTCACCCCGGTTCTGGTTCTGTTGCCTGGCCAAAAACTGCGTACGTGCTCCGGTTTTGTTGCTCAGCGTCAGCCGAACCGTTTTCTTCTAGCTTTTTCCGGTCTAGCTGGAACAACCACCCTGCTGACACCTTCCAGCGATGCAGAACCGGTCCCACAGGGCCGGGTGAAGCCGGGAGGGTAAGGAGAGGGACGGACGCCGAACCGCCGATCGCTGCTCAAGAAAAAAAAAAGAAGGGAAATGGAAACACTAATCGTGCCCGTTGATTTTGCGTTTCTGCCTTGTCTCTTATGTGTGCGTGTAGATGGGAGAGACGCATACACACACACACAGAAAAGCAGGAAGAAGAAAGGAACGGAGGGAGAAAATGCATCACACGCGCGCACACATATGCTGCACTTTCGGTCGATTATGTGTAAAGTGTGTGCGTGTGTGGTGGAGCGGCGGGGCCCTTTGGAAAGAAACGTTCAAATTCCGGGCCCTGTGCTGGCATTGTATGCACCCGAGGGCAGGCTGAGAAACAGCTGAGAAGCATAAAAAAGAGGGGAATTCCCCTAGACACGACATACACAATCCGCGTGCGTCACACATTGGGCGAGAGGAGCTTCTGCCGCAGAAGTTACAGCGGCGAGCGGGTTTAAAACAGCCGAAACACACTCACTGCCACACTTGAAATGTAGAGCCTTCCTTGCCTGGTTGTAAAATGCAATGCCGTTCGGCAAGAGAGAAGAAGCCGGGTGACGCAAGATGTTCTAGATATAGAGGGAAATCTCTTCCACACACCGAAACAACACCAGCGCGTGTAAATCGATCGATGCCGGAGAAATTCAATCAACCCACCACCACCCCCCGGTTGGGGCGGTTTATTGGCACTGTATAATTTGTGGACGCCGCCTGCGCTAAGACCGTGGTTCTATGTCTGTGTGTCTGCGTGGTGTTAAGTGTGATAAAAAGCCACAGGCCGCCTCGACGACCCTTGTCGCTTCGCCAGCGCAAGAAGGGATGAGGTTCAGAGCGTGTGTTGTGTGCCTGTGGTAATCGATCGACCCTTCGAAAAGCCGCCTAGCTTCCTCTCGCCCTATGGGCGCTATGCTATGGTCATTAAAACTAATTTTAACAAGCACGCTCCCGGTCTCCGCCTTTCCTGCATAACGCCCGCCCATGGGTCGACGGAACGACGGAATTAAGTGCCACTTTCTTGCGCCTTTCTTTAAGTGCACAAAGGCCCGCACACACACACAGACACACAGACAGACACTGCTGTGTTGCTGCTATGTAAATGTAATCCATTATTTAAGTACCACCGCTTTGGCTGGGCTCTCTGTTGATCGATCTCGGCGTGACCGTGTGTGCACCCGAGGAAAAGAGGCTCCTATATTGTAACTCTCTTTCTCTCTCGCTCTCTCTCTCTCTCTCTCGCTCTCTGTGTCTCTCTTTTGGTCTTTTCGAAAGTGCCGGCAAGCGCCACCTATACCTCCCTTTTTTGTGTGTGTATGCGTCTGTATCAGTGTGCCCTTTTCCCGAGTGTATTCCGATGACGGAAGGGAGGGGGGGGGGAAAGGACGATGCGCGCCGAAAGGACAGAAATGACAGAACACCACGGCAGAGGAGAGCAGGGGGGGGGCAGTGTGTCCAGGTGTGTAAAACGCAAACGTTCGCCGCAAAAACCCCGAAAAAGCCGCTACGAGTTTATTTTAATGCCCTTTGGGCAAGTTTTCAATCTTCGCTGCTCGTTCCACTCGCGCGCTCTCTCTCTCTCTCGTGCGTGCTTTTTCTTTCTCTCTCTCTCTGCCTTGTAAACTGGTTCGTCGTTCCCCCAGGTGTGTGTATTGGTTGGTTGTCACACAGAGTAAAGAGACCGATTTGCGTTATTTTATGCAACAAGAAAGGTGAGGTGATACGCAAAAAAACGCGAGACTATTTATTAATCGATGCTCTGGAGGAACGGGGGTTTTCTTTTTCTTTCTTTGTTGCCCTTTGTGCTACACACTGTGTGACCCTTTGCGTGCCTTTGGGTCTGTATGATTGTTCTCGCATTTATGCAAATGAAGCCGGTGAAATTGTTGGGGAAAAGAGTGCGACGCTTTCGCTTGTAAACATCGTATCGATGTACAATTAGTAAGCTGGCAACAAAGAAACCTCCCCATGGCATAATCAATGGCATTCCCTTTTGTTGCGCTGTGTTTATGTTTCATTCACACGCCACCCCCCCCCCCACCCCTCCCGAAATGATCATTTCTCACATTATAACTGGGGCGATGGTGGTGATACGGATGTACCCGCAGTACGCACCACCAACAGTCTATAAATTAACCGTTTCAATTAAGGCGAATAAAACGCTAGTCAATAAATAAATTATCCGCAGTAAAGATGAAATATGCGTTCGCTTGCGTGTGCGTATGGTGTATGTTTGTCTCATCGACACCGCCTCCCCCCCCCCCCTCCTTCCCCGGCGGTCGTCTACCCGTCATCTGCCGACCCGAAGGCGAAATCAATTCCCACACGCAGAAGAGAGCATTTTTGGATGGCGGAGGTGAAAATTTCGCTCTTCCCGCAAACAAAAACACACAAAGGTGGCCGCCGCACACCCTACCAACCCCCCCCCCCCCCACCACGGTTTCCAACAGCTCTCCTTTTCTTGCATGCCCCCCCCCGTACAGTGTGTGCTCATTCATGTATCTCTATGTGTACGCAAACACGCGCAGAAACCATCGCATATTATACGCACACACAAACACATGCTCATCCCCGTATATTGACCAGGTGCGTTTGACAGGCTTTCGCGTGTGGGAGGGAGGGGAGGGTTGGGTGTTACATCGTGTATTCTGCAGCGCAGCTTGAAAACGCGTTTTCGTGTCGTGTCGGATCAATTTTCTTTAACAAAACTCGGTCCCCCTTCGTTGTTGCAAGGGCACAAGGGAGAGAGAGAAAGAGCGCGCGTGAAAGAAAAAGAGAGAATGTAATGTGCTCAAACACCACCAACCGAACATGTGTAGAGATTGAGCGTTTTGCGGTGTTTGAGGTTGAAGATGTACGCGCGCGCGCTTGTGTGTGTGTGTGTGTTTGTACCTTTCCCTCCCCCTGCAAGAAAGGGGATGATTTGGTAGGGTGACTAGCGCGACCAACTTCTGTTGGGTGGTGCATTCATGAGCGCGCCGGGCCATCAAGAGAGAGAGAGAAAGAGAGTGCGGATCCACAAAACTTCTCTCGAGTGTGTGGTGGCGGCGGCAACGGTGGATGATATCATCATCATTGCCTTCATCGGTGTGCACTTATACACACACACACACATACACACGCACACAGAAATGGGGATAGGAGGCTGATGATGGGCGGCGATGTAAACGCGCTCTCGCTTCTGTAAAAGTCACTTCTTTTGCGTTGCGTTTGTTGCTGGCCGTCACGCGCAATATGTTTCTGCGTGTGTGTATGTGTGTTGGTGTAATATCACCCTTTAACTGTGGTGACCGAAGGGGGTGCTTTCTTGAGGTTGCCCTTTTATTCGGTTGCTGACTGGCGCGAAAAGAAAGTGCAAGAAGAGAGCGCCTTCCTTTTCCCGCGCGTGTGTATGTATGTTCGATTGTAATACAGTTGCAAATCGACCCCCAAATTGACTTCACTTGCGCCTGCAGCCAGAAGCGAGAGAGCCACTGGACTCCGCTCCGTGTGTGTGTGTGTGTGTGGGCAAAGGATGGAGAGAGCGAGAGAGCAAAAAGTGTGCTGCTGCGTGTGCGCACTGCACACAAACTCCGCGCGCTAGTGTTGTTGTTGTTGCTGCTGCTGTTGCTACTGCTTTTTATTTCACAACAAAAACATAGCTCCAGTGTCAACCACCGTGTGTGCGGGGTATATACACCACCCCCGCTGTCTGCCCCGCCTGCACCGTTTAATAGTTGTTTCTTCTGATAAAAAGGGCATCGTCGTTGTGTCTGCCCGAAAGCAAACGCTCGCGCGCATCAGAGTAAGAGAGAGAGAGAGAGCGCGAACGTCCACCGGAGCCAGAGACAGAGAGCGATAGAAAGAGAGCGTAAAGGCACGCGGTTTGCCAAAAATAAAAACAAAAATTGTCACTGCCTCGCTGCCTAGACACGAACGCTTGGTTTTGACGGGTGGAAATGGGGAAAAACTAGGTTGAAATAAATTAATGAATTTTGAATTATTTTCGCCCCTAGTTTGGCGCAGCGGGGGAAGCTTCATCATCATCGGGGGTGGTGGTGGTGAATTCATTTGCTGTTGATTGAAGTTTCGCCATGAAACTAGCCTTGTTAACACTTTGGATCCTATAAATATGCTTTCATTCGTTATCATTGTTGTCTAATTATATAGAGTGAAAAGATAAGAGGACTGCAAATTTTAGGCACTTATTCGTATGAAACTCTAGTATGGTTGTTAATAACTGCCATCCTGCTACTTACTCTTTACATTTTTTTCTCCAAACATGGGTCCTTTTCCCTTTTAAGAACGTAGACTGAAATTTCAGTCTATCTGCTGTTTTGAATTGTATAACAGTTTTCGAGCAGCTATCAATACGTATATACATGTATACGTATGTATATACATTTGGGCTTATCCCAAGGTGTATGTATTTAGAAGATTAATTTTTATCGCTTCTGCTTCTCAAGGAAGATTTTAGGAGTGTTTTGTGTATTCGTCAAGTTACCAGAAAGCCTGTTTGAGCAAATGTTTTCATCCATTCTGTCAATAAGTGACGTTAAAATTTGGTTATAAAAAAACAGGCTATGAGAGTACCTGGTCCACATAAGCTTTGATTCTAAATTCACCCAATATGATCTCTTTAATGCACCTTGGGATAATGAAAACACGACCTTGCTTTGAATTTTTTTCGAGCAGATTCTCGAATCTTATTCTAGCCTTCAGTTTGAATTATTATAGGCTAAAAATCGCATCCTAGTTTTGTGTGTAGTTTTTTTATGGAATGTTGACATGAATTCAGCCGCCAAACATGTCAAAATCAATGTAAAAAAGCTGTCTTATATGGTCAAAGGCCCCAATGAGTGATAAACTAACTGAATGTAATATATAGAAAGAGCTTAACTGGACGACCGAAACGTGTACTTATCGTTGGGAAGTTCAATGTCATATCGCTTCGTATGTAAAACATTATACTGCAACCTTTTATGCTAAAACATGTAATCCCAGAGTTCCAATTTTCATTATCACTTGCTCAGCTTACGGCCAATCACTGCCTAACTTTGGCCGTTCATTCTTATTAAGGACGCAAAGGACACGCTATACAACCTGGCCAATCACCCGTATCCTAAACGGTTTGTCCTCCTTTCTTTCGGGTCATCACTTTTTACTGCATCGACCATGAGCGTTAGTTATCTGTGCTGTGCCACGATCGTATCATGTTGATTAGCTCCCTTATCGCCATCCTCCCATCATCATCCGGCCCGTTGAAGAGCTTAATGAGAAACTGTAAGCATATTCATAGCAGCTCACACTGTATTCACACACCCAACAGTGTAGCATAGGAGCATAGGATAGGAGCATATGCATAGGAGTAGGTGAAAATAAGAAATATATTCATTGTAATCCTGCCGATCTGCATAAAGAGAGACAGACACACACACGTAAAGAATGGAAGAGAGTAATAATGGCCAAAGATAAACCCTCACATGGCAGCTTTTGTCCTTCGTGTGTTGGACCAATGTCGTAAAGCTCTGACGATAAAACTCTGGTGATTGAATAAAAGTTGCTAACCCTTTCACCCGACCGAAGGACGAAAAGGCCGCCCCATCCAACCCCCAAAAAGGAAGGTATATGTGTGTATTAAGGAGTATTCAATTACATTCACTCAATATCTCGTTTCCAGCAAGCGGGGAGCGCTGTACAGTAATGCTTACAGCCCTTAATAAAGTATCCATTTTTTTCCACCTTGTGTGTGTCGTCGTCGCGGTGGGGCCAACTGCGGCATCAAATTGCACGTTGCAGCGACAGCACGACGGCGTTTTGTGTGTCGTCTGTGTGCTGCAATGGACGCAAACCACAGGAATGTCGCTGTAGTGTCCTTATCCTTTCTGCACTTAATTTTGAACGTGTTGGGTTTTTTTTTTGTTTTGGTGTGATACGCTCCTACAGCAACACGACGTTCCGGTCGCTCTGTTCTGGTCACGGTGAGAGAGTGTGAGAGAGCATTAAAAGACAGGCGCCATAAAAAAAAACAGGACACGGAGAAATAAATGATAGCACTCGAGTAGCTTAGATGAATATTAAAATTCGGGCGCCCCTACCCGATGGGAAAGTGCGATAGAGCAGGAAGCAAAGTGGGGTTCGGTTCGGGAAGAGATGCCCGCAACATGATACTACAAAGGGTCACTTATTTGTGTGTCTCTGTGTGTGTGTGCGTATGTTTGAACCCTCTTTTTACAGGCCAAAAGCATAATTCATCCGAAAAATGCACGGGAAGGCGTGCAAAACGCCACAGACGTCGCCAGTCGTGGAAGATAAATGATTTTTTTATTGCTTTTTAAACATGGCAACCACCGCACCTTTACACTCAACAACCTTTCCACCGCCCGCCGCGTGGGGGAGGGGGGGGGGTGGCGTATGTTTGATGGGCGGTGGTGGTGGTGGTGTTAGGTGGCTCACCAATAAGCCACACCGAACGCGCACGAGACATTGTATCGTTGGTCGTAGCAGATAACGCGATAACGGCTTCAAAATAATAAACGGCGTCGTAAAGTCTGTTTTCCCCCCCTGTTTTGCACACACACACACACACACATAGAGCAGCAGCAATAGATGAGGAAGAGACTGCTCGATTGACGCAATGTGACGCACAAACAGTTTCCCCGGGCTCCATACACATCCATCCCGTGTGCGCGCCCGCCGTGTGGACGATATCGGAAACTCGTCGTACCACCCACTTGTTCCGACATTGCTGTTGGTTGTTTAATCTTTCCGTAGCATAAAACACACACACACACACACACGGACGCACCAGACTCTGCAGACACGAAGGTAAATGAGCTGCTGCGCTCCTAGAATGTTGCCCTTTTTGACGTCTCCACCGGGGCCGTGTTTGACGCCTGGTGTGGTGGTGTCGTCCTTTGTCCTTTCGGCGCGATGAGCGCGAGATTTTCCTTGCCCACACAAACTCCCATGCGACACAAAACGGTGAGCAATCATTCCGATGCAGATGTGTGTGTGTGTTGGTGTGGGAGATATGGGAGAGAGAGAGAACATATTTTCCACGGTTTGACGTCGCCGTGTGGTGGTTTTTCCTGCTTTTCCTTTTTGTGTCGATGTCGTTGCCTTTGTTTTCGTGTCCCCTGACACTGATTATCACGCATCAACTCCGGGAGAGTAAAAGAGAGTGAGAAAGAAAGAGAGAGAGAGAGAGAGCGCAATGTTTTTTGAGTGGAGAGTTAATTTACGCAATCGGGCCACTGTGACCGCGTATTTGCGTGTGTGTGTGTGTGTGTTGGTGTGGAGATCGCTGACACACTGTTGCTGAAACCTAAGGGGGGGGGGGGAAGGTGGTGGCGCGATAACAGCATGGGGGGAGGGTGTTGAAAAATCAGACTTTTCCAGAGGCGAGTGCAATCTCCCAAAACAAAAAAAAAGAGTCGAAAACAACAACTGCTAAGGGGTGGCTGGTTGGTCGTTCTCCCCATTGTGAGGGAGAGGCGGAGGGGGGGGGGTGGTGGAAAGAATCTTTTTTGGATGCGCAATAAAAACGTGCCACCATCAAACTGAGTGTACCGAGCGCGGCGTTATGTGTGGTGTGATCTTTCGATAACCTTGGGATATATTTTTATGTATGTGGGGAGTGTAGGTGAGTTCGGAATGTTTGGTTTAGAGCGACTTGCATGTGGCGGTTGTTGCGTGTTGTGTTTGGGTGATTTGTTTTTTTTTTAAATGCCATTTTCGATCGTTTGATGAGATTTTTGTAAAAAAGAAAGAAAAGGTAGTAAACAACACTTTTCGCCGGTTGGTGTACACATGATGTAGAACGTACACATGTCCGTGACACACAGCATTCAAACTCCAACGATGAAGCAATCTAATGGTCACTGTGCCAAAAGACACAAAGTGCGAATTTAAAGTGAAATTGACTAAACAAAAGTTGGTTCCAAATTCCAAACCCAACTAACGATTTTCCGGACGATGAAAAACTATTTCCCCCCCTTTTTTTTTTAGTTTCCCGTTTGCTAACAGGAGAAGCAAAATACAACTGGCTGGAAATATGATACAGGTTGGGGTTGTTTTTTGCACCTGTTATCCAACCGTCATCGATTCCTGGTTCTACATCCCTCCCGTTCTGCGTGCCCGGATCGCTCAACACGTGACTGGTGTTTTAATTTCTGCTTTTTTTTTGTGCATCCACGGCCGTGCTTCTGTGATGAAATTGTCGCAGAGAAAATAAAACCAAAACCAAACGGGGAAAATAAAAATCGAACCAAACAGCTACCTACTACCACGAGGGCCAGCTCGACGAATTGGCCACAAATCGGTTTGCAGTTTTTAGCAAAACACAAAAACAACAAGCGTGTGTGTGTGAGTGTTTGTGTTTGCATGGTAGTTGGTTGAAACTGTTGAAAAGCGCAGGGACCGATAAAACGCATGCATATGCGCTCGCCGCCGTTTACCCACACCCCTCCTTGGCCCCCGGCAACTCGTTGCCAGTGGCACTATTAGCAAAACAAACAAAATCCTTTCGCGCTCGGTTTCTTGCACTTTTGCATCAAACCGCACCCGCCTTCCACTCCCTGTGGCGCTTGTTGTGTGTTGTGTTCGGTGGTGCTGAGGGGTAGTTTTTGTTCGACTTCCTCTCTCTCTCTCTCTCTCTCTCTCTCTCTCTCTCTCTCTCTCTCTCTCTCTCCCATGCCACAAAAAACATCCCCACAACAATGCAAACGATGAAACACATTCGAAAACAAGGACACAGACGTTTTGCTGCGAGCGAGGAGAAACCCCCACGAGGAGAGGAGGCTACTTTTAGGCGATGGGGCCGCCCGTGATGTCGTTGAACGGTTGCACAATGCATCATGCCCTTGTTCGGTCGCTCCCTCGATGCAGCGGCCTCTCGTCATTCCGGTCGCTTTTCAACATACACACACACACACACACAGACGCGCATAAGGAAAATGGCTTCATTTAGACTCGCGCGCGGTCCTGTATACGGGGTATTGGGGTTTGGCTTGGTGTGTAACAAAACAAAAAACGAGCCCAAATTGACATCCATCCTTTGCCACGGACACGGACAGGCTTCGCAGGTCCTTGGAATCGAAAAACAATTCCGGTTCGAGCGTGACATCGAAAGAGAGAGGGAGCGCGATTGAGAGTGAGACGGTCTCTAGTCGGTCTCGTTCTCGGGGGTTTTTCTCTCAATGTTCTACCGGCAAAAAAGGACCCGAACTGGGAAAAAGAGAGAGAGAGAGAGAGAGAGAGAGAAAGCAAGAGCTCCACACGGGGGGGGGGGGGGGGGGGGGGGGGCAAAAAATGGCAAAAAGAAGCCCCAGACCAGAGGAGCACTGCAGATTTTGGCTTTTGTGGTTGATTGCATGCAAATGGCGAATTGAAAAGCATGTCCCCCCCCCCTCCCGTGTTCGTGTGCTGGCTTTTCCTCGCTTTTTGTACTGTGCAGGCGGGACGACAGGCCGTGAGGCATTTGAAGAATAATTGCTAATTGCTTTTAGGGAGGCGGAAGATGCGGCCGGCCACTGGCCGAGAAGGAGGAGGGAGGTTTGTACGTCCAACTTTCGCATATTGATTGCATGTTCAAATTTCGGAGTGCTCCCCCCCCTCCCAAACGAATGGTTTGGTTGGTCCAGGAGTAGTGTTGGTAGCAGAGGGAAGGAAAAAGGACAGATAAAAAAAAAAGATTTTACAGCTATATTCGATTTGTCTGAACATGTCCTGTATCGGAAGTCATCGCCATCGGGGCATGGCACTGCGATGCGATCGATTTGCAGGGCTTGTTGTTGCCACAGTGCGAGTTCAGTGCGCGAATTTATTTGAAGTATTTCGGAAGGAACGCTTTTGTGCTTAAACGTTGTTCTTTTTGTAATGTTTTTTTTTTTAATTTATGTTTATGAAGTAAACATTCTCAATAAAAATAAAACAGGTCCTTTTTAATCCAATTGCGATCAGTTTTGTGCTTAAAACCCCTTACAAGACATATCCTCACCACCGGCACAAAAGGCACCGAAAATCCACCCAATTACGGTTCTTTTGCACAGCTGGTGGCAGGTGCTAAACCCTTCCCAACACTGTGTGTATCATTGTTTTAGCACCCACACCGCCGAAATCATGTTTTGGTGGCACACAAACATCGGCCGGGTACCGTTTCAGTCGAAATCATCTACCATATGCGCTCTCCTGGTATTGCCATTTGTTTGTGGTTATTAAATTAGAAGTGGTATTATTATAACCCTCTCTCTCTCTCTCTCTCCCCCCCCCCTCCGTCCGTATCGAGTGGGATGGAGGAGAGGAGGGGTGTGTGTATGGAAGAAGCAGCCCGCACTTATACCCAGACCTAATTGCTTTCAGGCAGGGCAAAATTGAAAGAATAACTATTTTTTCCCCCTTTCCACGGAGCGGGTGGAAAACACTGACGGTGCTCCCGTACACACCACCGTGGCAGATACATCCATCACCTCTAGCGTACACGGGGAGGGGGGGGCGTAGACGCCTTAATTGTTTGCGGTAGCTCACCCCGGAACAAGGATCTAATTGCATTTGGCAATTCATCCCACTGAGGTGGGTAACACAATAGGACGGGGAAATGCGAAAACAGGCGGCGGAAGTCGGTTTTACCGTCCGTGCTACCACCGCTCCCCCTGTGTAAGGTAGCGTAATGTGTCACCCTCTCGTCTCAGACTTCCGGTATGTTTCTTTTTTATTGCATCTGTTTGCTTTCTCCTTAAGAAAAAGGATCGATGTCTGGGGACCACCGGAGCGGAGAAGCGTGAGCGTAATTGACTGAGCAAAGTCGCCGTTGTCGTCGTCGTCGTCGTCGTCGTCGTCGGAATCCCAAATCGAAATCGCTTCGTGTGCCACGGCGCGAGGTTTACTCTCACACTGTTATTGTACGGTGGAATAGAGTGTGAAGCAAACTGATGGCTGAACTGTGTTGACGGGATGAGGGGGGTTTGCAGGGGGGGGACGCAATTCAATTATTCTCATAAACCCGGCCTCTGCCGGCCCCGTCTACCAGACGATGTAATACAACCATCTTT
Source organism: Anopheles merus (assembly GCF_017562075.2). Lineage (NCBI taxonomy): Eukaryota > Metazoa > Arthropoda > Insecta > Diptera > Culicidae > Anopheles > Anopheles merus. The sequence goes on from NC_054082.1 coordinate 12,637,324, forward strand.
CTAGCTCTTGCTGCTGTTCGATCCTGGTGCTATTACTGAGATGGGGAAACGATTTAATCAAATGCTACAGTTTCCACTTAATCCAACCGTCGTGTATGTGTGTGTGTTTCGTTTTCTCCCTCCCCCCCCCCCCAGACCGGATCATTCCGATGCCTTCAACCTCCATTATGTGCCGTATCCTTTCGTCGTCGCAGTAATTGCATGTCGAATTGACATGAACGATGAATTCAGAACGAGCAAATGGAGTTGGTCTGTGTTCGATAGGAATTGCATACGAATTTCCCCGGCACGTACACACAACCACCCGGAACAATGATATGGTGTGCGATGGGTGCGAATGCTACATCCATTTCAGATCCCTTTTTCGGTTGAGAATGGTTTAATGCGTCGGTGTGTTGTGTGCGTCCCCGCTGCTGGCATAAGCTAACCCTGCCCGAAAGTTATCCCTAGCGTAGTTTGCTAAGACCGTTATGATACTGGGTGAAAGCTATCGGGGCATTATCGGGGCGCCGTTGAAAGTTTTGTCGGCCAAAACTATCATTCCCGTGTGTGCTCGCTCGCTGTAAAATGGTGCCGGAAGTTGTATCGCAAACACGTTGATCTCGTTGGCCGTTCCAGAATCACTTTTTCCTTTTCGGCTAGTCAACGGGGTTTGCGCTCCATGAGGAAAGTACGTCCCAGTAACTCCTCCAGCAGAGGGAACCCTCCCATGGGACAACGTAATGAAAGCGCGAAACCCAGACATGAACGGGAGCCAATTCCTGTGTATTTCGGAAGCGCATCTGCTTTTGGGGAAAAGTTTTCCACCCTTCCCCCCCGCCAAAAAGGACCCGAGCGACAAGGGGCACATGGTGCAATATGTTGGCGTAGTGAGATACTACTGTGTCCCGAAAGCGCGATAATATGCTCGCAGTAGCCGTACCTTCGCACGGCACTTCCAAACTGCATACAATCGGCGGAGGGCCATTGTGCCGCGCGCGTGATGTGCAGCCTGTGTGCAGAATGCTCGTTATCTCGATTATTTATTCGCAAACGGGATTTCTATCAGGCACACACGCAGCGGCACATCTGCTGCTGCCGGTATTTACGGCAATTGTTTTTTTCCGATGCTCTCCCAGCGTTTGGTGTGCTGGTATCGTGGTTTCGGTAGCATATTTTCACGCCCCACCACCCCCACCCCCACGTGTACGATCCGGGTTGATGAAGTATGGAAATTAATTTCGAGCACGGTTTATAATTAAGATTTGAACACCTTTTCCCCGATGCTTTATCGCCACGATAAGGCACACTCTTTCGGCGCGTTCGTTCATGTGCCGTAGTTGATTTATAATTTTGTGCCTGTGTCAACGAGACACAATTTACAATGCTGACAAATAGAAAGGACGATGTGGGAAAGTGGGCCCGTTGAGAAAGGCAGGGCGTAAACCCTTGTCAAGCGGGCACGGGCAAATAATAGTTGTCATGTTCGTGATTGATCGAATGTTGAGCACAATTTGGAGAAGTAGAAGAACAAAAATAGATGTATCTATCTTGCCTGTCAAGCGGAGAAGGCCACAAATGAGTGTTTGTGTGTGTATGTGTTTATTGGTCCATTGCTTCTGCCCAATGGATGGACTTAGCTGGTGCAGACGTTTTGCATTAATTTATACTAAGCTCCTTCGTTTGTGATTTTGCGTTTTGGGCGTTGGGATTGAAAGAAAACAGGCAGAACTAAAACGGCTGCGCGTGGCGAGCGCAATTTAAAACCGATTAATAACGATGTGTCGTTCGGGGCGTTCCCATGGTGCCGTGCCAAGCGTTGGAGCTCACACACTGTTGGCGTTGCGATCGAATCCAAATACAATCCATCTTATTCGTAGGTTTTAATTTGATTGTTCTGTGATATGAGTGGCTGCTATTATGTTACTTACTTTCAAGTAAACGGTTATTCCCAGAAGCGCGAAATTAATCGATTTTAAGTAAGTTACTTCACAATACTTCACATGGGGAATAAACGGTTCATTTAAACCATTGAATCCCTATCCATAGCTACCGTTTAACAGCTCTTGACGAAAGCATACATATATATTGGCTTATCTAAGTAGTTATTATTGAAATGCTACACAAAACAAATTTTCCCTTCTATGACCAACGTACAGTGCTCCTTGAAATGTTCGCCCTTTTTCGGCACTCTAAACCTTTTTTTCCCGGGGCACATTGTTGAAGTATTATCCCGAAGAAAGGGGACGAAAGTTAATCGCCGGTCCCCTCGGTCGGTTACGGTTGCGTTGTGCTACGCTCAATTCAAATCGATGCGTGTCACCCTGCGGCGGCCATTCACCGAACACTGCTGCTAATGGATGGCGACGCAAACGTAGTAATTGATTTTAATTCCTCCCCACCCAGCCTCTAAGCACTACAATAATAACAATATCCGTTTGTGTGACAAATCCGCAAAACCGGAAAACCGGAAACCTGGGGCAAAGCCATTTTGAATGAGCTCTCACTCTCTCTCTCTCTCTCTCCGGTAGTTCGCATTGTTCACATTGACGGACGTGTGCACACTTCACGGGGTGTGTGTGTGTGCATTTTACTCGGTAAGGATTTGGGAAGTGAAGCCTATTTGTAACACAATCGCACACTCACTTTTGAATGAAGTATGCCACCGACCGTTGGAAACAAAATTGAATAAACAACAGTAGTAGTGTGGTGGCAATTAATTCCCCCTCCTGCATCCCCTGCGGATCTTGAACAATTGCAGTTCAACCGCTCCTGCCGGCCGGGTGAAGTGAGCAGGGGGGGATATAAAGCAGTTTTGCATTCTCACCCAGCCAGTCCCAGTAAGTGAACCATTTTTCATTCGCTTTCCTTTCATCAATGCAGGACCGCGGGCAAAAACGGGGAGCGAGAACGACACTGAATGCTTCATTAAACGTTTATTTTTTTTTTCCTGCCAACCACGGCGCCGCTGAATGCGCTGTCATCATCAGCGTCAGCAAGAAGGGACTGCTGGATAGTGATGGGTAAATACAATTTTTTTCCGGAGTCGGATCGATCCGACTCCGGCACCCCTCGGAGTCGGACTCGGAGTTGCTCCGGACTGTTTAGCGGGGGGGGGGGGGGGGGCATACGGGAAAACCCTCGGACTCATCAACTCCGAGTTCGGATCAGTCCGGATTACTCCGGATCACTCCGGATTACTCCGGATTACTCCGGATTACTCCGGATCACTCCGGATCACTCCGGATCCGGAATGACTGTCCATTATCGTTTAGACAATTCTTGATGAGCTCATTGACTTTGAAGTCGTACATCGAATATGTACGAAAACTGATCCGGACTGATCCGGACTGATCCGGACTGATCCGGACTGATCCGGAGTGATCCGGAGCGATCCGGAGTGATCCGGAGCGATCCGGAGTGATCCGGAGTAATCCGGAGTGATCCGGAGTGATCCGGAGTATTCCGGAGTAATCCGGACTGATCCGGAGTCGAATCCAGTTATGATCCGGAGCCGGAGTCATATTTTGCGCACCGGAGTCGGAGTTGATCCATGACTCCGCTCCGGATTACCCATCACTACTGCTGGAAAGTGCCCTGGAAGGCGCAAAAGGCGCACTATTCGAGGCGATTGTGACAAACGTGACGAATCGGCACACCACCCGTGCCCCAGCATCAGTCAGCTGCTGCTGCTGCTCTGTGCGCTTTGATTTCCAATTTTCCAATTTTCCCAAAAGAGAGCCATTCTACTACCTCGTAAGCACGGCGCATGCTGTCTGTGTGTGTGTGAATATTGAATTACCACGGTGGCGGAACACGGGGTTTAAGTTCATCAAACGTGCACGAATTTCCCATGCCACACTTGCCAGGATGACGTGGTGTGTGACGTGTGCTGTTTGCTGGCGAACGCTATGATCTGTGTCTCTCCAGCAGCAGCAGCAGCAGCAGCATCGGTCGACAACAACATCGCCGTACGACGGTACGAAATTTGCAATTCGATTTCCGGCTTTTCGGTGGTTTTGTGCGCATATAAATGTCCCAAAGGACGATCATCGACACACACACACACACACTGCATTGATTTGTGCTCGCTCGAGTTGTTGTGTCTTTGCGGCTGAAGGTTCGCTGTTTGTGGCAGCCTGTTGGGCGAGGCGAACTTGTCTAACAGTAGTTCCACGCTGTGCCGCCTGTTTATCGATGGAAAGCTCGCGATGTGTCCTCCGCTTTGCAGCAAAACAAAAAACCCCCCGCTTCGAACGAAACTTCTCGCCTGCATTTTTTTGCGCAACGATACAGTTGCGTCCTCTTGTCGTCGGTATCGAAAATGCTAGAAATCAAATGCAAACACGCCGCCGCCGTGTTGATGATGCTTCTGACGCCGACCGCACATTGCACTGTGGCGCGGCGGAACCCTTTTTTCAGTGGCCTTTTTGTTGCGCACATCACACACACACACACGCACACCGCGAAAGGAAGTGGCCGGATGAATGATGGCAATTATCTAGCGCCGACGGTTATCGAGCTGTTTTTGCCCCTCCGGTCTCTATTATTAAGTGTGGCTTAAAAAATACCAATAGCGCCTCCTCTCCCACTCCTCCATACACACACACTCACACGCATGGCCACTCAAAGCCAGATCAATCAAACTCCGTTGCGGATGGGCGGCTGGCGGCTGGCGGCGGCGGCGGCGCTACGCAAATCGCGCTCTGCCGGAGCCCAACCAAACGGGGTGGCGCCATTGTTGGCCTCTAATTGGATGATCTCTCGGTTCCGAGTCCCGCTCGCTCCCGCATGAAAGGGATGAATTGAAGCGCGCACATAACGAACAAAAAAAAATGTATAAAAAGCAAAAACAAAAAAAAAACGAGGAAAGGAACTTAAATTGCCGCGCAGATGATCTTGTTAACGGGCATTGCTCGGTTGCTGGTGTGTGGAGTGTTATTTTTGGTTCCGGAATTGGGGATTGGGGCGGGGTGATGAAGATTTAATTTGCTGGTTTTGATTTCAACACTCCGCCGCGCCGCACGGGAAGCTTCCCCCCCCCCCCCCCCGTACAATATGCTGCAGACGGGCCCGCAGAGGGGAAGATTGGTTTTGATTCGGATTAATTGAAGCTTAATGCGTTGGAAAAATGTACGCTTTTGTGTGTATGTGTGTGTTGTTCGTGTGGGTGGGAAGAAACAACATCACTGGAGTGAACTGTATCCGTTCTAGATAGCTAATTAGTTTATTTTTAAAACCCAATTTTTAGCAGCAGGCCGCATCGTTCCTTTCGTGTGTGCCACTTCCATCACAGCATTTTTACCTTTTCGGCAGCCTTTTGCCAACTGCAATCTCCATTACGAACAAACCCACAAAAAAAAAAAATATTGAACCTTGTATGACGTTCCCGTCGCGCGTTTGAAAGGTAAATAAACATAAAAATAAATCGTAACCCCCCGGCCGGGGTGGGCTTCTGTGTGTGCAGCAGCTGCTTTCGCTTCAAACGTTTCTTTTTTTTTTGCTGTTGATGGTGTGATTTTTTTGCTGTTATTGTTTAGCTCATTGCTGCTGGTACACGTAAAAGTGTTGAACCGTTTTCTATTTACCTGGCGCAACAAGCGCGCAAATAAATGAGATCATCACCCCATCATTTGCAAGTCTTTCGCGCTTTCGTGCTTACGCGGTCGTTACGCGGCGGTTACGGTTTATTTTTCTTTCCTCCCCAAAATTCACCCCAAAAACTGTGTCTGGGCGTGTGTTTTTTCCTTCTTCTTCTCCTGATCCATGCCCGTGCATGTTAGTGGTGCCAATTCCGGGGGGGACCGGCCAGCATGGGGTCGCATGTTTTGCTGCGGTAGTGTGCTCGGTGTACATTTTATCGTTTTTTGTAGTTTTTTTTTGTTTTCATTGGCTTCCACAGCGATTGATCATTTCATCTCATCTCTCTCTCTCTTTGGCGCATCAAATATGGTTCATGGTACATGGCTGGGTCACTTTTTTATGTGTTTTTCTTGAAGCAAATCGTGCCAAAAGCGTCATTGCACGCGTAATCTTTTTTCGCGTAAGAAGCTCTATTCCTGTGAGTGATCCGTAGCAACAACGGTGCCAACGATTTGGCCATTTCCCACTCTCCACTGTCTTCAAGATGAGGCAAAAAAAAAGTGGAAGTAACGATAGAAAAACAGATGCGCTGTGTTTTTGCGGCATTTTCGGTTCGAATCGGACACAAACAGCAGATCCCCAGCACGATTCTGGGAACTGTAAATTGGAAATCGTTAGGGCATGCTTGTGGATTGTTTGATCGGATTGCTTGATTCTTCCAACCCATTTAGGGAGCCAAAAATTGTAGTTTAAGTAGCGTGTTTGTACACCGCACAGTCAGTTTCGAACGTTGTTGTTCTCTGCCCCTCTGCTGCTGCTGCTGCTGATGATGATGATACACGATGATACACCCAGCATGAAAAGGAAACAGTTGCACACGAGCGGTTATTTATTAGATCTGTTACGATTATCACCTCCTCCCCGGTGGTGGTGCTGGTGGTGGTGTGTTGGGGTGCGATGGTTGGTAGCGATTGAGCACACTTCCGTTGGAAACCGGGTTCCGTCTATTTTTCACTATTTTCTCGCTACATGGGTGAATTCGATATACACACACACACACAGACGCACACTTTTAAACGCGCCTGTACGCGCCTGGAACCTCGAACCTGGAACTATCTCCGGGGGCAACGGTATCTATCGAGCGACTTCACTGCCGCCACCGCCGTGTCAAAGCAGAAACGGGTTTTCGGGCAAGAAAGCAGGAAGCGGCGGCAAGGGAAAACGTTCCACAGCACCAGCACCACCACCGTTGGTAATCGTTCGTTTCGCATGATCTCTGGCCCGACTTTTCCTTTGCACACGTGATCTATATAAAGCCGGGCCGTACCAAGTAAACGGGCAAATTCCCAATTCGCATATCGGGGGAGAGCGCGTGTAAAAATCCCGTTTGCTCCCCACTT
>NC_054082.1:15986785-15989285 GCF_017562075.2 Anopheles merus
GGGTTCGACATTAGCGGCAGCGATGCCGGCGCCGATCTGTCCACGATCAAGTCGCTCCGGGTGCTGCGCGTGCTGCGCCCGCTGAAAACAATCAAACGGGTGCCGAAGCTGAAGGCGGTGTTCGACTGTGTGGTCGGCTCGCTCAAGAACGTCATCAACATCCTGATCGTGTACATACTGTTCCAGTTCATCTTCGCCGTCATTGCGGTGCAGCTGTTCAACGGGAAGTTTTTCTACTGCACCGACGACAGCAAACATAACAGCATCGACTGCCAGTGAGTGGGACCGTTGGTCGCAGGTTTTGGTACAGTATTGAAGAGTACCGGACTCTGTTCCTTTTCTTTTGCAGGGGTTCGTACTTTATTTACAGCGAGGTAGACGGGTTGCCGCGCTCTGCCAAGCGGGAGTGGAAGACGCAGTACTTCAACTACGACAATGTGGCCACCGCTATGCTAACGCTCTTCGCCGTGCAAACGGGCGAAGGTTGGCCACAGTAAGTGTCCGCCATCATCTCCGGCCGGCCTAGGAAAGGAATCACTAATCACTGTGCACCCATCCACAGAGTGCTCCAGAACTCGATGGCGGCGACGTACGAGGACGAGGGACCAATACAGAACTTCCGCATCGAAATGTCAATCTTCTACGTGGTGTACTTCGTGGTGTTTCCATTCTTCTTCGTCAACATCTTCGTGGCCTTGATCATCATCACGTTCCAGGAGCAGGGCGAGGCGGAGCTGCAGGACGGCGAGATCGACAAGAACCAAAAGTCGTGCATCGACTTCACGATCGGTGCCCGGCCGCTCGAGCGCTACATCCCAACGAAACACTCCGGCTTCAAGTACACGGTCTGGCGCATCATCGTGTCCGCACCGTTCGAGTACTTCATCATGACGCTGATCGTGTTCAACACGCTGCTGCTGATGATGAAGGTAGGCACACATTGGGGCTGAACAGCGTTTGGGCCTTGCTTTTACAACTTTCCTTTCTTCTCTCTGCAGTGTCACGATCAAAACAAAAAGCTGGAAAACTTCATGAAGTACCTCAACATGATATTTACCGGCATGTTCAGCGTGGAAACGGTACTCAAGATCATAGGATTTGGCGCTAGGGTATGAGCATCTGTCGGCTTTCATCCCATTTTGGACCAACTCAGCTCACATCTTTCCCCTCTTTGTTTGTAGAACTTTTTCAAGGATGCATGGAATGTTTTCGATTTAATCACTGTTATCGGTAGTATAGTGGATGCGTTGATTTTACTGCTGTGGGTAAGTATCATTTCAGGGCCGTCCATTACGCAAAACAAGCCTAACACAGCTGTGTCTGCGCCACTTTCACACGCTCACACAGGAAAACTCGTTCAATGTCGGCTTTCTGCGGCTGTTCCGTGCTGCCCGTTTAATCAAGCTGCTCCGCCAGGGTGACACCATCCGTATCCTCCTCTGGACTTTTGTCCAATCCTTCAAAGCACTGCCCTACGTTTGCCTGCTGATTGCTATGCTATTCTTTATCTATGCCATTATTGGAATGCAGGTATGTAAGCAGCGCCCGTGATAGGCCTTTTGTAGCGCATCACTTTCCCTCTTACACTCTTTTACGTAGGTGTTTGGAAACATAGAACTAGATCCCGATACCGCCATCAGTCGTCACAACAACTTCCGATCGTTCCTCGACGGTTTAATGTTACTATTTCGGTATGCAACGGTGTTCATCTCATTCAGCCCTCAATCTAATGCTCACGTTCCCCTACTCTCCGCAGATGTGCAACTGGCGAATCTTGGCCAAATATTATGTTGGCCTGCCTGAAAGGACGACCCTGCGATCCACGGGCGAACAAACCGAACGAAACCTGCGGCTCGACCCTGGCCTACGGGTACTTTGTGTCATTCATCTTTTTCTGCTCCTTCTTGGTGAGTTGGTGCTGCTTCGATTTTCGGTCAATTTTTGGCACGATTCTGAACGCCAACCGGTTGTATTTGCAGATGTTGAACTTGTTCGTCGCTGTCATTATGGACAACTTTGACTATCTGACCAGAGACTCCAGTATTCTGGGCGCCCATCATCTGGACGAGTTTGTGCGCATATGGGCTGAATATGATCCTTCCGCATCGTAAGTCGATCGTCGCCGAGAAGGTTCCTAGTGCTTGCAAACCTCTCATGCTCTCTTCTTCCTCCCAGTGGCAAGCTGCACTACACGGAGATGTACGACATGCTGAAGAATATGGCACCACCGCTCGGGTTCGGCAACAAGTGTCCCAACCGGTTGGCGTACAAAAAGCTCATACGCATGAACATGCCGGTAGACGAGGAGGGTAGGGTGGGCTTCACCACGACCCTGTTTGCGTTGATTCGTGAAAATCTGAGCATTAAAATGCGACCTGGTAAGACGGCTGCCCGCTGGCCTTCCTCTCTCCCCAGTACACTCAAGTTCTCAAAAAATCTCTCAACCCCCTCTTTTCTGCAGCGGAAGAGATGGATCAAGCAGATATGGAGCTGCGTCAAA
>NC_054082.1:16309285-16441283 GCF_017562075.2 Anopheles merus
TGAAGTGTCTGTCGGAGGATCTGTCGGAGAACGGGTCTCTACAAGAATGGTAGGCTGCAGCCAGAGACCGAGCATCCTTGAGATTTATTGTTGGCCAGGCCATGTCACATCGACGTGCTCTATCGTGAGCAGGCCAACAAGAGAGAGAGAGAGAGAGATAGAGATATGGAAAGGAAAGAAGGGAGGAGGAGAGAGCGAGAGAGAGAGAGAGAGACAGAGAGAGAGAGAGAGAGAGAGAGAGAGAGAGAGAGAGAGAGAGAGAGATAGTAGCTTTACTGCGGAATTCGTTTATCTTTTGTTTCGTACCTAAAACATAACATTTAAGCGTGTGTTTCACAGGAATATAGCTATGGGGCCCTTCACGATTCTAGTCAGTTTTTTGTATGGAATTTGACAGTTGGAGGCTGAAATCATGTAAACACTCCATACAAAACCACACAAAAAACTAGCCTGCAATTTTCAGTCTAGATTATTCTAGCCTCAAAGCTAGAATTAGATTCGAGTACCTGCTCGAAAACACGGTGTTGTTTACATTTACCCCAAGTGATTTGGTGATGGAATACAGAATCAAAGTGTATGTAGTCCAGATGGTCTCATAGCATGTTTTTATAACCAAATTTGAATATCACTTTTTGACAGGATGGGTGAAAACTTTTGTTCAAACAAGCTTTCTTGAGCCTTGACGAATACTCAAAACACTCTTAACATTTTCATTCAGAAGCAGAAGCGATAAAAATCAGCCTTCTAAATTCATACACCTTGGGATAAGCCCACCTGTATATTATACTCACTTAGATAGCAGCTCGAAAACTGCTATACAATGCAAACAGCTGACAGGCTTCAATTTCAGCCTACGAACTTACAACGGAAAGGGCCCCTATATCCGTTTTTTGTTTTAACTTCCACACTATATCGCTTTACAGTCACCGATGTACGAGCTGGCGTACATCTTCCAGAGTACGTTTCTCACAAATACTATCCTACAAATTTCTAACAAATTCTAACAGATAACAAAAGAAAAATGGTTAAAGTATCTTAATGATATACATTTCATTAAATGCAAAACATTTCTTGCGTTTAATGTTTATTTTGCAATTATGATTTGTCATACTATGCTTAACGAGCAACTTTGCTTGTCCACTGGAAATGAAGAAACATCATATTGAAAGTCATAGTTTGTAGTAAAACACGTTTCAAATACCTGAGAAGTAAGATATCCTGTCTTCTGGTACCTAATGGACTATATTTTGAAGAATAGTTTGTGAAATACAATCAAAATCCTGTACATAAGTTCCCTTCAATCACAACATGTACCTTAAAAGAGTTCCGACGTCAAAGAGTTTAAAATTTTAAAATAATTTCAACCACGTTAAGAGACTTAATTTTGCTCCAATTATTTCTCCACCTACCACGGAGACGGAAAACTGGGAGGGCTTATTTGGACCATTTAACTAGCTCCAACCGACCCCTTCAATAATGCATGCATAATTTGACAATTAATACGCACGCCATTGCGATGCTACACACCAAAAAGGTCCCGGCAGGGACTGGGCTGACTCAAAAAAGGGCATCCTTTCCTCTCTACACCCGCAAAAGGAGTAAATTATTCAACCGCCGGTCTCGATCAGAAAGTCACATCAGCCGCTAGCCATTAAAAAGGGTTCGTCTTTCGGTGTTCCCGCCCACAGTCAAAACGGCACCAAGGGCGGCAGCATGCTGCGACCGACCAGTGAGGACGACCAGACGCTGCTGATAAACTTCCGCCTGCTCGAGCGCGTGCTGCGGCTCATGGCGGTGTGGCCGATGGATTTCAATCCCTACCTGCCGCGGTACCTGCGCGGCCGCTTCTTCCTCTCCGAGCTGTTCGATTTCGGCTACCAGCTGTTCTGGTACTTCATCTGCGTGCACATCGCGGCCTTTCACATCATGTCGGTGCTGACGGTCGACCTTAGCTACGACGAGCTGTTCCTCACGCTGATCACTACCAGCATCTACTCGATCCTGGTGCCGCTGAGCCTGTATCTGCGCCTGTACGAAAGCAACATCCGGCAGCTGTACGAGTTTAGCCAGCGCCATTTCCGCAAACGTTCGGCCGCCGGTGTGCACTACGTATCGATCAGCTCCAGCTACCGGTTTACCAACCGGTACCAGTTCTGGTGGATCGCCTCCTGCCTGCTCGGCACGATGCACTGGGCGATCTATCCGATACTGTCGCAGGAGCGTACGCTACCGTTTCCCTGCTGGTACCCGGTGGACGTGCATCAGTCACCGATGTACGAGCTGGCGTACATCTTCCAGGTACTGGGGCAGCTGCAGGTCAGCCTGGTGTTTGGGTTGGCCAGTGCCCTGTTCATGGTGTTTGTGTTTGTGGTGTGCACGCAGTTCGATATGCTGTGTTGCAGCCTCTCGAATGTGCGCCAGTCGGCCATGATACTGAACGGTGGATATGGGCCGGAGCTGCGCGAGTATCAAGACACCTATGAGCTCGATACGCGCGACTACGTCCTGCAGGAAGTGTTCCGCGAAGATCTGGATACGGTGCAAGGCACCAAAACGGCCTCCAGGCTAGATCAGCTGAGTCCCACTCAAAGCTATCTGATGGAACTTGCCCCTGAATTGACCTGCGTGATGGAGGACTGCATTCAACATCATCTGATATTGCTGCGCTTCTGTCAGCTGCTCGAAAACTGCTACCATCCTTACGTTCTGCTGAAGTTGCTTCAAATTCTACTGCTTCTTTGCTTTCTCTCCTTCATGGCAACGGTGGTAAGTGGGATAGATGTGCGAGACAATGAAAATAATCCAAAGTCCACCAACAGAGGCAATGTGTCGAGTGTTCGTCTCATAACAGTCAATCCTTTTCCCTCTCGCTTTACCAGGAAAGTTTGTCGACGATGAAGTTAATTAACGTGCTCGAGTACTTCATGCTCTCGATGACGGAACTGTATCTGTACTGCTTTCTTGGCCAGACCCTCAAGAACCAGGTACGGCAGCAAGGGGCAATGTCCTGCTGCGCGGCATAGATTTATTGCTTTGATTTGATGGCAGTGAGTTTGTGATGCAAGATATTCCGACTGTCGTTTGTAGGGCTTGAAGGTGGGTGACGCACTGTGGAAGTCTCCGTGGCATCTGTGCGGAGCTTCCTACCGACGCCGGCTGCTGATAATCCTGATGAATGCTCAACGACCGGTACGGTTGACTGGTTTGAAGCTGTACGAGCTGAACCTGGAAACGTATTACACGGTGGGTGGTATTTTCCCGTAAGACACGCGGCCAATTGTTACCTGAAAATGGCTATTTATGTCAACTTCTCTCTGTGTGTATGTGTGTTTGCAGGTTCTCAAGGCTGCCTTCTCGTACTACACCATCATTAAAAAGTTTCGCTAAATTATCTAATGGTTGCTTTTCGAATGTTTCATTGATAAAAGCAATAAATGTTACCTAAAATCTGGAAAAAGCACGTTTTAAACACTGCATTACATACTCACTCACACACATAGAAATACAAACAAACCCCATTCAATCCAGACATTCCAAAATAACCAAACTCATATCTCATCTCGCACGAACTCAACGTTCGTTAACATCCTATTCCTCAGCACCATTAATGCACCATTTATTTCAATCCTCCCCAACCACACCCATAATGTGATGGATAGAAGGGAAGTTCCAAATCGACCGCCTAACCTAACCTCACACGCATATCTGATTTTAATGAACGGTTCGGTTAAACACTGTGCCCGCCCATGTATGCTGTTATCCTTCGTCAAAAGCTTACGCATCCATCAGCGCCGTAGACAACCGTGCTGGGAAGGATCATTTTTCTACCAAGCTTTTCCTTCTTCCCTCAAGCGCACGCACAAAGAAATGCTCAATTTTTCGCCGGAGTACCTTTTCTTTCGTCCTGCGCCAAAGAAAAAGAGGGTCCCGGAGCGGATTTAAAACCACGCAAAACCATACCATTCGTGGCTAAATTTCCCTCGCTGATCAGCGCAACATTTTCCGACTACTTTGCTGCGGGCTCGAGGGATATTCCAGGCGGTCGGTGTGAATGCGGTAGATGTGCTTGGAATTCGAACATGGCTTCATTGATTCCGAGCACGTGTCATCGACCCCCCTTTTCGGGCGAGGCGGGGGACTGGCGAAAGGGACGTAAATGGACGCTTTAAACGCGCTGAAAGCCGCACACATTTGAAGGACGAAAAATCAACGTCCAAACACATTAAAGCCACAGCTTACTCTCCGCCACAGAATGGCCTGACGTGCTGTGGGACGGAGAAGCATTATCCTGTGGATGGAATCATCCTTGGGACCGAGATCCAGTGCGGAAAATGGAAAAAAAGGAAAAAGACCACGGAGAGCTTTTTAATTAAATGCTTCGAAAACATAGTTTTCAATGGGAAATTCTTTGATGTTCTCGAACAAGAAATGTAATACACAGTGCGCTGCGGCTCCCTTCGACGGAGGCAAAGGTGGACGGACTTTGGCGTACGGTTCGTTAGCCGTTATCCCTTCGGGAAAATGTTGTCTTGCTCACTTGCCCTCGTTTGCTTTATTCCTTGCTCATTGCTCATTGATGTTGTGCGGTTTTTCAATGCAGGGAATGAATTATTACATCCTTTTTGCGAGTAAAATTTAATTGAATCTTACCCCCATTATATACATTGCATCCTGTAACATTGCTACAAAGAAATTGGTAACACACACCAGCACAACAGCTTATCCATCTTTCGATCATCCTTGTAAGCTTGTCTTGATCCTTTCATATTCTCAAACAAGACGAAACACGATCTTTTTTGAGCTGTTCGCAATGAGCATAATGCAACCATTATGTGTGGGAATGTTGCACGATTGAAAAGTCTGTGCAGCGAAACTGTTTTAATGCTTGTGAAGGGGAAGCAAAAAAAAAAACAAACCAGGACCAACCATGGAACAATGCCAACAATGGCATCCTGCAGTGTTCTGTACGCCTCGAGCGAAACAATACCACCCGGACGACCAAGGCCCCGTTGTTAATGGTTCTTTGTGTGCAACGCTGGAAGAAATTTCCACCCAGCAACTAGCTTCAATGCGGCATGTTTTTTTCTTTCTTAACGTTTACGGCATCGAGAAACGTTTCAATTTTGGATGGTTTTTGTACAGCGGCACCGGCAAGCCAAAAGCTTCACACAATACAGATGGAATGTTTTGTCGCGACGCGCACCAATGTCATGTCGCCATTGATAGATGACTGCGTGTTTTGTGAAGTTTTTATTAAAATTATCAAGGTTACAGTAACCTGTCACGGCTAATGTTTTACTGTGTGCTTTACATCCTTTTTTCAGCAGTGTTGTATAATAAGACAAGCGATGCTCTATACAACTGAACCAGCATTAACCGAAGGTTACTTATCAAACACGGTACAATCAATAAATAATGCGACCCACTTTCCCATTCCGTTCCTAGCTCCTACTAACACTACCGGGGAGCCAGCCAACGTATTTAACATGCCAAATTGCTTAGAAAATATTTGCCCAAAAGTCGGCCGCTATCTCGACACTGTTAAACACCTTCTGTTTAGCCTGTTTCGGTTGGGCTCCGGGCACCTCCCCTCCAACGTTCACGACCTTCCTGGGACAGCTTCCCTTTTAAAAGCGGGTGCTTCTCCTATCCTTTCCGTCCACAGTTTCCCATCAAGGCCTACGGAAAGCGAAACTGCTAATGCTGTTTGCCCTTCGTTTGCTAACGCTTTGGTAAACTTGGCTGCAAAAACTTTCTCTTTCGCCCCCGTGTCTACTCCCAAAATGCCAAACAGCTGGGGATGATTTTCCGGGACGATAATTTGGTCCCGTTAATTTATACGCCCAGTTTCGGTTTCGGGGCAGGGCAAGGATCTTTCCATCCCGGTACGGCACTGCGTCCCCTGGTCCGGCAAAACCTTTGCGCTGCATGCTGCTTCCGTAAACAGTTCGTTTTGCCGTCGCACACTCTCCATTCTGCGCACACTGACCTAGCCATACATACCAAACACTAAAGCTTAACAGTGACGTGGTGCTTTTGAACTTGCTTTGAACGAGCGTTATCGCTCCGCCATCACTGTGGAGCAAGGAGGGAGTATACACAGGGCGGTCGGCAAGGGATAGCGGTGCTCTGCCCATCGTCTCCAAGGAGACCGTGACACAAGCTTTCCGGTCGAGCGCTTTCCGAGGACGGATTTCATGCTCCGAATGCCTGAAACAACAAAATTATGAGACAGCTGGCTCGTACGTATTATCTTTCGCCATCCGAAATATCCACCATATCCTGCTGCGCTGGCGCGTGGAGCTACTATTTCCGGTGCCATACTGCTATGCCACGCGGTACGCGCGGGTGGACACGAAGGGCAACGGGTGACAAACAAAATTTACACGCACACAACTGTGAGACGATATGAAACAACTATCCATCCGTCAGTGCGGGCGTTGGGACGAGCTTCCTGCCAAGCGGGGGTCGGACGTGCGGTGTTTTGGTTTATCATTTCCGCTTTTGCCAGACACCGGGCCGGGAAGGGGTGCAGAGATGAAGTAGCTTAAACTTTAATTAGAATCAGAGCACTGCATCATGATGGTGCGTTGCAGAGAAAGGGAGATGTTACTCCCAGTTTTCGCTAGCTTTAGCCAACTGTCGGCACGGAGCGTTCTCATAATAACGATGAATTATTAAAGCAGATTAATCAATTTCCATCTTCCTTCATAAAGTCTACCAGCTCGGACAGGTTGGGCTGTAGCAAACCGGATGGCAGTCGAATGAACCGCCCGGATCAAGAAACGAGAACCAGCGTTGCCATTGTACGCCGGAAGAGAAAGCGTTTGATGCAAAGCCGAGCATTTGTTCCCCGTCATAGCAACATGGTGCGCGACATGATGTTAGCAATGCACTAAATTCGTTTTTGTTTGAGCTTTTTCTAGTAAGCGGAAAAATTGGTTTGAATAGAACTGCACTTTTCACACTGACCGGGGCGGTAGCTGTAAGGATTGAATCGTTGGATGATTTTAAGGAATAATGAAATGGGTCCTAGGGTAATACATATTTCAACTTACGTTAATTTTGAAAAGCAAACAGAAATTGTTGCAGCGTTACATCCGATTTTGCAAAAATTGAGCTTTGACTTCACATTGCGCCTAAGCTATGCAACCCGCAAAACATAATGACTGTGGGATCTGGTTTGGTCATGGCAAGCGTTACATCGCACTACGAACAATGATCACGAATGCAAGAGTAAGTGGTCAAAAGAAAATAAGTAAGTAGATTCTAACTAGCAATACCTAGCATGCATTTAAGGGCACATTAGCAAATCATAAAGGACAGGTCTTATGATCTTAAGAGAACATACTTACAACCATTCCAATAACAGGCCATTACAGGTAAATCAATGCTATGCTGAGAGCGTGTGTTACAGCAATATTTAGCCAATTTTGTAATGAAAACAGATGGTTGGTCCTTTTTGAATATATGTTATAGCTTTATATCTTATATAGCTGGGAAAAGACCAAACCGATGGTGGCAACATACGTAAGCGTGACGTACAGATAGGTAAATGCACTTTTGAAGTCGTCTCAGAATTCACCTATCTCAGGTCAAAGGTTAGCAACGACAATGGCATGGTGCGCAAAGATGCTGGCTGCCAACCGGTTATTCTACAGCCTAAGAACGAACCTATCGCGACCAGGCGGTACTCACATACACCTCTGAGACATGGAGGCATTGTTCAAATCTGATGAAACCCTCTGGGATGCGTTAGAGAGGAAGATGCTTATAAAGATTCTTGGCCCCGTATGTGTGGAAGGACAATAGAGATGGAGCTGTTATAACGACGAGCTATAGGAGATGTACGACCAAGACCGCAAATCGGTTGTAGTGCCGAATAAGTAAGTAATCTATAGCTATATAATATTATTGTAAGTGCTCTAATTACGATTATTAATGTAAGAATGGTCTCATTTCTATTCATTGATAGTTTGCGTGATATAGCTGTCCATAAACATCACGAAACACATTAAAAAATACAAATGATCGTAAAGAATAATAAAGACAAATGCTCCAAAGTCTTATTGTTGAATGTGTAAGACACCATTCATGAAAACTATAAAAAGAAATTATTATACAATGGTTTATTTTTTCTTTAGAAAATCATCCAAATATTATAGCTCATTGATGCTTAAGTAATGGAGTACACCATTCGTGAAAACCGGAGAAAAAAAAATACAAAAACTCTAATATTAGTAGCAACAATTTTCATGATCATTAATGTAAATCATCCGACATCCTCGTAAATGAACTTCAATATTTAATTATTAAAAATATTCGTTCGATTCGTGCCCCAACGTCCACCTGTAACGAACCACAACCTCAAGTCACGATCGCAAATCTTCAATCTGGGAATTATGATCGGAAATACCAACACAAACGTGCCAGTTTTTTTTCTGTCCATTTGCTCTTGGAAATTCCTAATCTGCATCAGGAACGGAACTGATCCGCCCGACGTCTAGCAAATGAGCGTAAAATCATCTTCCCGGTCATCCCCGCCTCACCCCCCCCCCCCCCCCCCACACCCAAAGCATTGATAACGAAACTTGCTTCCATCGGCAGAGATTTCGCATGTGTTGCACGAAACCGTGACTCCGAATGCGAATGCGATGCAGCAACACCAGTTCGCCTCTTCTCACGTGTGCCCATCCGTTGGGTTGTTGATTAAACAAATGCAAACCGCGCAAGCATACAAGCAAATAATTACGATGTGCGAAATACTTCTCCCTTCGAAGCCGCCGGTTAGCAAAGCGGGCTTGCTTCCAGCAGAAACCAATCCCTGTGCGTGAGTGTGTGGATGGAGCCAAATCGTGTGATGGATTTCCCCGGGGGTGCTTCTTGGGATGGCGCTGGCAAGCAAGTGTCTGGGGCCGGAATTTGGCAATAAGATTAAAACGGTAACGAGACATAAAAAACGATCATCATTGCGTTGAGTTCACTCAATCTAAGCCCCCTTTTATGGGAAAATATAATAAGCTGCGCGTGAGTGTGGCTTTATTTCATCTTCTTGTTTTGGGGAAACCCCCAGGCAGAATAGCCCCACCGGTTTGAAACTGATGCCAGCTCTTGCAGCCACCTGAGCAATGTGGATTGATGCCTCAAGCGCCAGAACTCAACCGTCAAACCCTCGTTTTAATTAATCGCTGCTTGACATTTGTCATGATTCGACAGCGAGACACCGACATAATCACGCAAATGAGTGGACATTCCCGCTCTGACCGTTCGCTCGGCTGGGATCGAAGAAGATCGGTATGCGGAAAATTGGTCATTATACTGCCCCGAGCTTTTAATTGTGACTTTATTGTGCGAAACAGTACACGTGAACTGTTTTTTTTTTTTTGTCTGGCGATGATGTAAAGGGAGCGATGCTGCTGTAACGAATGCCCATAAAGCTCTGTCCGCATTTAATTAGCGCAGTGTCCAACAAAATCAGAGTCGGTTATCAGTGGGAGGTGCGGTTAAGTGGCGCTCAAGAAGGCTTAGTTTCCGCTAAGACACTGTTAAATAATCTCGACAAACCAATGGCATAATTAGATTGTTATAGGGGATGGAGCAAAAAAGGCAATTATTATTGGAAATGGCGTAAAAACGTTTATTGTTATGATTTTTACACGTTTTTTTGTGTTTAAGCGATAAAAGATTGAAGTTTGAATGGTTGCTTGATATTTCCTTTTACTTTGCCACTCTTCTTCAAATGTCTTCAACTTCAGCGTCGTTTACAGCTTTCTATTTCGTGCATAACATAGTCTCATGACCCATTTCTTGTTGGTCTAGAATTCCATTCCTGTTCTCGATACTCAGATTAGAACCTGAAATGGATTAGTTTTATTGAAAGCGGACCTTAAATGGTGTTACTTTTTCTTTTCTTCATCAATCACACTCCCAATCACACGCCCACTGGCAAGCGCTCTCAAAAAATAAAACCCAATACTCTAGATTGCCTGCTGAACTAAATCAGCTCCGCAAAGAACCAAACAGCAACGAAGTCCCCTGTCACGAAAGTCATGCCAAGTAGCGATCTTTACATCTGATATCTACCTTCAGGTGTAGCACACAACCCCGCGCAAACGGGGGCCTTCATCCAGAACCCGCAAGATCGAACCGCAACCCCAACAAAGCCCCATGCTCACCGCCGTGTGAAGATCGATCTAGCTGGGCTGCGCGCACACGCGCACACCACTCTTGTCTCGCGTCATTGAAACCGAACACACCCGACGGCGTGATAATGCAAAAGCGCGAAGAGAGAAATAATTGCGAAAACAAAATAAAAATTGGCCCAGCATGGGCTCCTGCGCGCCCACCCCGCGATACTCCAGAACAAGCTCGATCTTCGGTTCAAATCCCGGCCCAAGCATGCCAAAGCGAGAGCAAAACTCCGCGTGAGCGCGAACGAAAGAGAAAGGGGAAAACAGCAACTGTACCCAGCGGTGGAGAGGGCAAGCAAGCACACCGAGAGACACGGACCAATGTGAAGAAACGTGTAGAAAAGTACGCCGCACTAATAAGCCACCTCTCATTTGTTGTCCAACGCTCGCCAGGGAAACGTCAAACGCTTGTACGGTCGTCTGCTGGGGATCGCAGCAGGCTTGCAGATTCCGTATACTTTAAGCTTCTAGTGCGTAGTGGCTGTGTGTTTGTGTGTGGCTTGAGACATTTCGTAAGTGTGCGCGCTACCCCCAGCAAGGGGTGGAAGAATTTTCTCTCTCTCGCGCGCGCGCGCCCACGAGCGCAGAAGACGCGATCAAGGGCTCCGTACGGCCCGTGCGCGAACGTTCGAGCTCAGATGATCTGGTGAAGTCAACCGGGACGGTACTGCTGTCTGCTGTCCTGGCCTCCTCAGAGACGCTTCCACTGCTTCAACGAGTGCCCCAACACAACAGACCCAAGAATAGTGCCATATTGTGACAGTGACAGTGTGTTTGTGTATGACTTTGTGTGCAGTGCTTGCAGGATTTCTTGGATTTCCCACTCAACAGTGCCCAGGAAGCCCGATCACTATCATCGGGTGACGAGAAGCCCGGCAAAAGCTCATTAGCAGCTCGTTACGCGCGCCCGACGCGCATTGTGCAGAGACAATAAGGCGTGCGACAGATCGTTACGACTGCGCGACACATCACCGGAAGAGGCGCCCAGGAACCAGGCAGCCAACGCCACCCAGTGAAGTAGGTGAATTTTCCGTACTTTCCATTTCAAAGGCGCGCTTCCTGGCACGCACCAATTCCGCACGTAATCAAAACGCACCGACCGTACTAATTGAAGCTTATCGTTGGACTTCCGACCAAGCGGCACAGCTGCGACAGACGCCTGAGGCGGGGGAGCCCAGTTTAGCATATTGGCGAGGCTATGGGCTGTGTGTAGGTGTGTTTGTTTGTTTGTTGTTAGATTATGAATATTCCGCGGCATGCCATTCCGCATGCATGTAACCTTTCCCTTTGCCCGAATGCACGACGGCAGGGGAACGTACCAAACATGACTTGGAAATTGGAAACAACAGCAAACAACGAAACCGTTGCTAGGAATTTTCCCTATTCAAAAAAACGCTCATTTCCACGTTCACCCGTCTTACTTCTCATTTCCATCGATCTCTGTTTTTAGTCATTTCACTCGGGTAAGTGTCAGAGGGTGGTATCGTGCGGCTCTTGGCATAGGTACCCTACCACCCCTAACCTCTTCCCCAAAAAAAACGGAAGGGAAATGACGGAGTGCAAATTTTGCGATGCTTTGGTAGCTTGAATAAACACGGAATGGTTGGTTGGTTCGTTGTAGTTGTTTTGAGGCAGACAGACAGAAAGCTTTTAGCAATGCTGCATAATGAAGCACGGACGGTGTGTACCGATGATGTGCCCGAGCGCTTATCAGCAGCCCGGGGATCTTTGCCGCTGTTGTACCATCTTCGCCAAGACAATCGAAAGTCCCCCCGTCCCGCTTGTCGCGGGGTCGGGAAAGCCAAATCAGGCAATGGGAAATGTTGAATTTGCAGCGCTAGAGCGAAAAAAAACGCACAACAACAAACAGAAAGCACGATCGTTCGTTTCAAAAAGGTTAAGAGCGGGAATCAGCCAACATCCGGGCGAGACGCGGGATTTGCTGTGACGGCACAGTTAGCGCACGACGGACGGATGATGCCTTGTTGGAATGGTATTAGTTGCCCAGGAAGCGCCGCGCACTCTGCAGTGTGAAAACACGCACCATTTCGGGCAAGTAATTTGATGCATTTTCATCACCCCAGGTAAGGGTGAAGGGCAGTGTGCAAGACAGGGGTGTTCGTTTGAAATTTATCCAACCCATCATCTTTTTATTGAGGCAGGGTGGCAGCGATGGGAATGGTTTGTTTGGTTTTTGCATTTTTGTTTTCGGCGGTAGGTTTTTCTGTCTGTCTGAATTACATCCGCTGAGGGTGGATTGATGATGGAGCGGTCACAGCAACGTAACGCGGGGAGCAACTCTCGTGACGATGGGTTTAATCGTGGGACTAGAGCCCATGCCCCTGCCTGCCGAGCCGTCACTTTCCGTTTCCATTTCCGTTTTTCCCACAACAAGCGAGAGCATCATCGCCCAAAAACAAGAAAAGTCGTTCGCTAACTCTCGGCCCACCAAACAGGAACGAGACTGCACACTGGAAGGGGATGGTATGTGGTGTGGTTTGCATTTTTTAAAAACTCATTTTTCATCGTGCTCCACCACGGTCTGGGAGGATGATTTAGAGCATTAGAGCGACGATGGGACGAGACGAGCAACACGGGGTCTGATTATGGGGCTTTGTTTAGCGGAGGTGCTTCATCCTCCAAAAAAATAACCGCGGGTTCGTGTCATCGTCGGGCGGTTTGGATGTGGTGGTTGTTGTTTTTTCGCTTGCGAAATCGTGCCCACAGGGCGGGTCTAAAGTGAAAAGCGAAGCACGGCCGTTCGGCACTTTGATTTGACCTCTCTAAATAGCGGAATAATAAGCTGGACCGAAGCTGTCTTAGGTAATCGTGGCAGGGTAATGCTAATTTTCCTAACGCAAAACCGCCCGCCACGACTGAAACCGCCACGAGGCGGGCGTGCAAGGCCGATTGTGTGTGTGTTTTTTTTCTACTGCTGCTTCTTCTTCTTATTTTTGGAGGAGCAGAGCGCCAAGCGCCACCCGAAGAAGACACCGCTACGGTGAGGTCAACATAATAAACGAGAGAGAAAGAAAAAAAGACCGGAGCAGCCCAGCAAAATCATAACACACCGGCCCTCGGTTGCCGGTGTGACTTGCTGCTCGCATTTGTAGTGCAATAGAGAGCGCCACCTCAAACGCTTCCCCCCGCTGGGTGGCTCCCCACGGGGAAGCTTCGTTTCAGTGCAGATTGTTTCGTAAGACTCGGGAATCCCTTTGGCCCCAAAGCAAGCCGCCCTCTCTAATGGTGGAAGGATGAGGTACTACCATCTCATGATGATGATGATGATGATGAGGCTGCTTGGTGCTGAAGGGCTTAGCTTATCAACACGACGGGCTTGCGAAACAGCGGCTAGCGCGTCTCAGGGTAATTGAATGAATTTGCTCCCCGTTTGCTCGGAAATGAAAGAATAACTTAAGCCGAACAAGGCGGACGGGAAAAACAAACGCCCGCACGATGGGCGATTATGAGAAAGGGAGGACAAAAGAGTCATATAAATACAAACACGCACACACACACAGACAGACTGAAAGCATGCAGTCCCTTGACGGTGGTCATGTTGGTTGTAGGATAAGAAGAAAAACTCCCCCCATTGCCACAAACGGCTGTTGACAAGTTGATACCAAAAGCGTCCACTTTGCGCCAACAGAGTGCTCTCCTTCAATCTGTTTATCATAAACTCAATCCAACTTCTTCAAGCAGCACTCTAATGTAATTGGAGTTTAAACTTCCACCCCGAAAAGCAACTCACACGAACGCGCTTGAAGGTGAAGTTATTATTTTATCATAAAACTGTATTTACTGTCCATTTCATGCCCGAACCTCGCTGATGGCACATCATCGCCCGCAACCCCGTAACCGCCAGCCACCCAACCACACTCGAAAGTGACGGAAAATACTGTCGTCCACCTTCATTTCCCAAGTTGCCACCCGTCCCAACTTTACGCCCTCCCGACCCCCCCGTTACTGGTCGTGTATGAAAGTTGCTGCATTTGCTTAACGTTTCAACTTTGCCGATAAAACTTTCGTTCCCTTTCTTTGTTGTGTGGCCACCCACTCCAGATTCTTCCCCGCCCGAGCACGGTCGTTCATCAACCAATAGAAGTGTCGAAGCGTAAAAGTTCAGCTTTACGGGAAACTTGTTGTGTACCACCCGCTTCGCGCCTCCAAATTGTTCCACTTCCCGGTCCGAATGTCCCGGTACCAGAAGTTCTGCGAAAGAACGTGCGAGCAACGGCAAGGTGCTACCTGGGCGGCAGAGAGCAGGCTGGCGTTCGGACGGACTTCCCGGCTTAATTACGGACTTTGGGGGGGGCGGGGCTAAGGGAGTGCCTAATTCTTGCAGGATGAGCAATTAGCTCGCCCGCCTTTGGTGCGGGAACAACACGCGCGCGGCAGAAACCTTATGATTTACTCATTATCCTCGTATCGGGTGAATGTCACCGCTAATGATTTTGCTATATTGTTATAGTTGTTTTTTTTTGGGTTGTTGTCCCTATCGCTTCTTTGCGACAACATGAACGTAATGACTGTAGGTGGGTCTCGTCCTTCTTGCTAGTGTAACCCAATTATGAGCTTCCGATGGATGTTGGCTTCATCTGTGGGTGGTTCAAGCGCTAGTTCGTTTTTAAAAGAGACGAAGCAAAGAGAGAAAGAGAGAGAAGGAGAGAGAGCTAGATCGGTGGTGGCAAGGTGACGAGGTGAGAATCGATTCGCCGTAACAAATTATGGCAAATAATTGCGATCACTGTACGGGGATTTTGTGCCACATTGCGCAACATGATACATGATACTTCGTTCTCCACGCCACAACTTCCTGCCCAAGAGTTCCGCCTCCCGGGAATTCGGCTGTCCCTTTGCACCCGGACGGGGAGATAAATTGCAACAATGTGAGGATGTGAGGGTTGTGTGCTGGATGAAAAAAAAAAAAAAACTTTTGATAAATTGCTCCAACCGTATCGATGACGCTGCCAAATTGAATGTTCGGTTCTACGGCAACCGGGGATGGAGCTCGAGGGTACAAGATAAATCATCGTCGTGATATTAATCGTCTAGGACGGTGTGCGTGTGTGTGTGTGTCTAAGTGCGAATAGAGCAATAATTGAGTTGTTATTCGATGAGGTTTCGAAAATTTATAATAAAGAAGATGCTTGCGCGGCTTTTAACCAGACACACACGCACACAAAGAGAAACAGAAAAAAACATGTCTAATGGGTTTTACAAAACACAAAGAGAATACCGATCAGAACGTTCAATGAAAGCGCTCAAGTTGAGCTAGAGGTTAGAAGCACATGAGATCAATCACTGGAACGCCGTGCTTCTAGAAGGCGTCGCTTAACCGGCCGTCTCTCGCTGCTTAGCGGCTGAAGCGGTTTCGTTTGTTCCCGATTTACTTTCCGTTCATAAATCGTCGCCTACTTTAACGAAAGCGATAGAGAAACTTTCATTCAATTTAGCATAAATTAGCATACATTTCCTTTTCACCTACTCAAGATAAGGTCAAAGAACGAGGGGCGAGACGCGCCTGAAAGTGAATTCACCCAGAAATCGAATATCAAACTCATCAGGAGCGTGTGGATAAAAATGCAAAATTAATTCAAATAAAATCACAAGCATCAGCAATTTATGAGCAGAATTTTGACTGCTATGCCGAAGTTTGGCAACTCTAGTGTGGACAAATCTTCACAAACATACACAGGCTCGTATCTTCGGGGGAGAAGTTGGAGAAATTTGTTTCCCAACTCATCATCAGCGGCTGCATTTGTAGGCATGATTGGTGGGGCCTAGAAAGCTGATCGCTGATGGATGGAAATCCCCGCACCGCGGCTAAAGTGTCTGGCAGGCAGTGTTTGTTTTGCAGCATTTGGGTCACTGGGAAACGAGTTTTTTTGTGTGTATATAGAATGGGACATTCTGCTGATCGGCCTAACCATTTCTCGTCAGCTGTCACGACATCTCCCGAACTCGAAATCGGTGAGTGTCCCGTAAATAAATGTACAGTTATCAGCCCAAACGCTTGACCGCATTCGAGAGTTGGAGGGATCTATTCTGAAGTAAAAGGCCTGTCCAAACTTCAAGCTTCAAGAAAGCATGTCAGACAAAACCAAAATAAAGGGGCCATACACCGCAGGGCCACTTGCGCGGGTCGTTTCGCAGCAGCAGCCACTTTCATGCGGCGGGCGCGTGGACAGAATGCGAAAGCCACGCGCAAGAATACGCGTGACGAGCGCAACTAAACAACAACAACAACGACAAAAACTCCTAACTTACGAACAATGACCTCTCTTTGTGGACAAACACAGTGGATGTTGTTCCAGAGTGATATCCAGAAATGAATAACTTGATCCCTACTAGGAAACGGAGACGTTTAGATGCGTTAATTTCTCGATAGGAGTTTGACGAGGCTCGTCGAGACAACAATCTGAATCTGTCACTTCTGTTGAATTCCAGATTGAGTGTAGCGTTAGCCTGCTGTCCTCCAAAGCCGACAAGCGTTGATGATAAATTGTCACCAAAGGGGATATAGGCCTTAGCCTTTTTGTTCCACATGGAGTGATCACGAACACGGTCATCATCGCTAGCACCCCAACATCAGCTACCTCCTCGGATGTCCTGTGTCCCCACGGCGTCCATTATCGGCACTTACCTTGATGACCGCCAGTAATCGAGGACGCAAACACACACACACACACACACACACACACACACACACACACACACACACACACACACACACACACACACACACACACACACACACCTATTCACTCACAGTCGGTAACCCTTTGGCTCATTAGCGGCTTAACCTTGAACTTGGAAAATCTCGACGCTGCGATGCCACCGACACCACCGGCACTGCCCAGCGTGCAAAAAATAATACCATTCCCGGTAACCGGTTTCCCCAAGCGGATACGCCATTTGTGAGCCGGTTTTTCGATGGCGTTGGCCCGAACTGCTAGCGCACAGCATGCGGCCACCCTTACCAAACCGGTTGTGTGCCGTCCGAGCCTAGCGAACGCCGCGAGCCTGCCGAACGCATCTTCGCGCGGCGTAAAGGCCCGGCGGCGGGCCCCGTAACTGAGCTGCTGCGGTCGATAATCATCAGGGCGTCACAGATAATGAAACACACCGCCTCAGTGTCATCTTTGTGTTGGCGCATTTCCGGGCTGTGGTAAGGTCGTCGCCCATGGGCGAATATTAGCGAACCTTCCAGCACGACCAATGCACGGCGGGGTGATGTGTGTTGGAAAATCAAGGACAGCGATATCGCGGCCCGATCGCGGAACTAAAGCAAACGGAAATCGGAAGTGTGCTCACCGGGGGGTGGAGTTGAACAGCACGCTCCAACAGCACCGTCCAACCACAGTTTGGAGTTGAACTGTGCTGACATCACCCAGAGGGTGGAACGGAAAACAGGGTGTTTTGTGTCCCAGCCCAAGCGGGCTACGAGCTCCGATTGACCAGCGTCACAATTTATCGAATGTTCACACAGCCTCACCCTGACATACAACAGCATGGGAGATGAGCAACAGCTGCGGTTGGGGGGAACAATAACTAACGGTTCGATTTTAAAAACCACACACTGATTGGAAATTTGTGGTTCCGCGGGCGGGAAATCGGACTGCGGACTGCATCCGATTGTGCCGCTTAATTGCATCCATGTCTGATTGGAGCTTTGCCGTGGTGGTTGCCATGTTTTTCGCTGTTCGCTTAATTGGAATTGCAGTTTAATTTCTGTGATGCGGCTCTGCCAGTATCAGCCGGGAGCCGGGGGGGATTAAATTAGACATCCCAGAGTTCAGAACCCGTTCTGCTTTTTTTTGCACAGTTGAATGACCAAATGCCAAGTGTTAAATACAATCTAATGCCCATAAAACTGCAACCCCAAACCGAAACCCGTTTCAAGCTGTATTGCAAACCATAAAAAGCTCGACTTTACCACAGATTCTTCTTGATACTGACCTCTTCCCCGCTCGAAAACCCCCAAGAAGAGGTTCTGAGCAGCTTTCTGCGCACCTTAAACCCCACGAAACCGAACGTAAAACTCCCGCCTTTATCACGTTTGACACATCACAAAGATGCTTTCCCGAACCCCCGCCCAACGTTGCGTTTTGCGATTACGTAAGCTTCTCACGTGTGCGTGGCTTTATTTCTCTTTGCACGATTGTTCTCCCATGCGTACCTTTGGCGTGTGCGTGTGCGTGTGTGTCGAGAAGTCATCGGTCGATGATCTTTTGCGTCGATCTTGGCTTTTTTTTTAGTGCCGCACCAGCAACAGCATCACGGGCGGCATGTTTAATCAAGCGATACGGGGAGGGGGTTGCGGTACTGCCACGATTTGCGCCACATCTCTCCGCTGCTTTAGCATTTGGAAGGGAACGGGGGTCGTTTCTTCACAACACGTACGCTCGCCGGTCGTTGGTCGGGGAGGCCATAAATTTAATCGGATTGTAATTCTCCGCAGAATTGCTGTCTTGCGCTCGCATCGGATCCAATCGGCAACACTCTTTCACGGTGGGTTCGTTCTTTTATTTGCGTGCCTCACTTTGATTTGGAAAATAAATCATAAAGTGAAACGAATCACACAACCTTCAAACTTTCCGTGCTCCGTACGCTTCAGCTGCACCACACACAAAATCGCTCCCTTCCGGGCAGGATTCACTCCCGTCCAACAGTGCACAACTTTACTTTATCGTGCTCGTTTTATTTTTCTCGATAAAGTCGCTCGGTTTTTACTTCGTCCTTTTCGCACGGACAAAGAAGATGGCTTCCCCATGGGGGAACAAAATAAAAGTAACATCGACCAACAAAATAAACCATTTCCACCTTGCAGGCTGGCAGCAGGGCAAAAAGATGCACTGCCAATGGCCACAAACACTCGGCCACAACCATCACTCTTCTTCACTGGTCGGAAAACATGATTTTTCGCTTTGCGCAAAACCATACTGCACCCAACAGTCCCGGTCCTGTCGGGCACGCACACAAAAGGGAACTCTCCCTTTCGACAGTGTCTGTGTGTGTAGTACGTGTACATTGATGGACGGATTCACCTCCCTTTGTCAGTGCGAATCCGCAAATGCCCACCGGGCAAAGATAACCCTGAAGAATCATTGTTGGCCCTTTTCCTTTCCTTTACTAGGACACACAGCGTTCAGGAACGTGGTTTTCCTTTTTTCCGTACCATCCACTATCCACACAGCAAGGAAAGCAAGCAACTTTACCCTTGCCAACTACAACAGCGTCTAACATAAATCTTTGCAAATGCTTCGGGTTCGGTTAGCCGGCTGCTCCGCTTCTGCTCGGTCGCGCGGTTCATTAATATTCGAACCCCAGAATCTGCGGAAAGTGTTTTTACGCTTTACGCGTACAACTAGCACGAGACTGACGAGCGATAAGGTTTGCACCACTTTGATGCTCAGACTTCTTGCCGTGCGGGAAATTATTTTCATTGCAGCGATTGAATCTGAGCGTCCAGTAATGAGCGGAGTTTGTAACAAAGTGGAGCCTGAAGCGAGATTCAGGAGAGAGGAAGATGCTTAGTTGTTTTTGAGATTTTCACAGTTCATTTTGTATCTTGAAATCCTACTTGTGAAGCTCAAATCGATGCTTTAATAACACAATATTCTGTACGAAGACGTAAAGATATGGCAACATGCCAACAAGATTCGAGAAAAATGAGTTTTAAATCTCTGGATCGGATTGATTTAACATAAACTTGATTCTAGGAGACATCTATTCTACAGATATGACAAAGAAGTTGATATCATTTAAATTCTTAGTAATTTAAAATAATTAATTCTTTATTGGGAATAGGCTTTCAGCATTGTTCTCCTTAGACTGTCATTTTGATCGTCTACACATGCCAAGTGCCTCACTTGATGAAGAATACAATTCCTGCCAGCTAGAAGCGACTATTTTCCTGAAAATATCGTTCTTATCAATTTCCAACAACCATGCCCTGTGGTTACAAACTCACCTACACCATCGTACCATCTTGTAGCGTACCATAAGGTTTGCTTCCATCTCTGATTTCTTCCACCCAATGCACTGGAAGAGCCTCTTCTGTCGTTTACTTGCAATTTCTTTGAGGATTTAAAGTTCAACCCCCGTTTTTGCCATCAAATGGGACAGAAAAGAACGTTCTTACCGTTGCGGTGTCAGTGTCGGAAATTGATTTCATTCCACCCGAACCCACTCTTAAAGCTCGAGCTTGGAAAAGTTTCACCGCAAATCTTTAACGTTGCAACTGTGCCCACCTTGCACCATCAGGATGTTGGCAACCCTTAACTCACTGCTGACTGCAATATCAACCAAGCACAGAACGAAACCAACAAGTCTGTGTGTGTGTGTGTGTGTGTGTGTGTGTGTGTGTGTGTGTGTGTGTGTGTGTGAGACTCTGTGTCGTAAAAGATTTCCCTGACAGGCGAACACCGAGAAGCACATTTTTCTTACCTCCACGGACGACACAAGACACATCTGGAAGCGACACGGTGCCCTGGTGTAAATACAACCATCGACTCTCCATAAGCTTCGGAGCCTTATTTCTTCCATTCCGTCCGCTACGTACCAGCAATCTCTTCCGAGCTAACGTCACAGTAAACGCTTGAAAGTGTGAACGTCTTTTCCCTTTGTCTTCTGTCTTCTGTGGTACACCTCTGCTAGGAGCTTACCTTTATTGGATATGCTTGAGGTTGTCTTTTTTTTTTAGTCGCTTTACCCAAGCCACAAAATTAACTGTCCGTACTAAACGATGTGTCAATGTGCGGCCAGGTCACATAAGGTGCATTTTCATTTCACGAACTAGTACGAGGTCTGTGGTGCGTGCCATTCGGTGTGCTATAATTTGCCTTCACATTTGACGCTCGCTGCTTTGAGCACCCTTTTTTGGGGAACGAAACGCACACATTAGACGCTTTTGGTGCGTCTGGTGCAAGCA
Source organism: Anopheles merus (assembly GCF_017562075.2). NCBI lineage: Eukaryota > Metazoa > Arthropoda > Insecta > Diptera > Culicidae > Anopheles > Anopheles merus. Next base: position 16,330,412 of record NC_054082.1, read on the forward strand.
TCCTCCCTCCCGGTAAGGGTACAAGCTGCATGTGAGCATCTTCAATCTTGGCTCATCCAAAGGAAGTCATCCAACGACGACCCGCTGACCGTGTTTGCCCCTTTCGTACTGATCATATCGAGGGTCACCGCGGAGGGCCGCCTGCGGTGCAGTACTAGAACACTGTCACAATCTACCATCAATGTCAATCACTGTTTAGCAGCTACCACCACACGAATTGACACTGCTCCACAGACACCGATCGATTCGATGCTCGGCCGAAGCTTATAATCCCAACAACACTTTTCTCCCATGCTCCTTTACCCCGTGGAAGGATGGGCAGAAAGTGTAGCAAAGCTTTACCACTTCTGATGTGCCACTTGTAGCGGTTGGATGCGCCTTATCTTGTCTTGTGGGTTCTTTTGCTTCCGGCAAAAGCACAGCACGGCAGCGGTAATGCAATTTACACCATCAATCGTCTTAATGAACGCTTTTCCCGGATTTTCCCGACCGAACCGACGGTCCCGATCGCAATGTAATGGTAGAGGTACAGCTCAATTACCGGCTGCCTGAAGGTAAGATAAGGTACAAAACGCGCACAAACACACACAGCAAGTAATCCGGTAACTGATCCCAACACGGGCTAGGAAGTATAGTAGATGAAACTCAGCGATGAGCATAAGATGGTTAAAGTTGAACCATTAAATGAAATTACCACCCAAAAGTAATTAATGGTGCAAGTTATAATTTTTGGAGAGGAAGGCTTCTTGGAAATGGGAACGATGGGTTTTGGGCATAAATTATTATTATTCCCATTTTTTTTTATTTTCTGTCACAGCCGTGATGTCTGCAATCGAGCTGTAATAGGTTGGCGTCTTCCGCATGAGCTTACGAACTTGCACCAATATAATTTATATGTTCATACCTGAAGATAGACTCATTTATGCAATAAAACTTTAAAATCAGATAGCTCAAAGGGTAACCTTTCACAGACAATTAAACTGTTCTTCGGGCGTTCACAAAAAATAATCCTCTTCGATTACGTATAAACCCCACCGTTTCACTTTCAGTCTCAATTTCCTCCCGGTAGACAATAATCTTTAAGCTCGTTAACGAACGATTTGGCCTATCCAACAAACAGAAGAGAAGAAACAAAAAAAAAATGGCAAAAACCATGTTCGGTAACAGCTCCCTGCTATCTTGCTATCAACCCGCATCGATCTGCTCGGGATTGTTTGGCGTATTTTCCCAAAAGAATGCAATTTGCATTTGATTTCCCCGGCGCAAAACATCGACCGCTGTTCCGCTCATTCATTTTGTCTGCGAACGTTTGCGTGTCCCCATTGGTATGCAGCGGGGAGATGGGGGAGGTAGAGAATTTTGGAGGAAGACTCACGAAATTCACAGCATTGCTCTTCCCTCACTCACAGCATCCAAGCGCACCAGGGGGAGGATGGGGTAATGGTGCAACACGTTGTGATTACACAAACATTAGCCCCGCCAAACAGCGCCTACACAAGACAAGCAGCGCGTTGGAAAACGATGACCTCGGCCGCCGATCGGTTGGACGGTCGGCAGACTTCTCATTCCCGCACTGGGGCTTTGGGCCTCCATTTCCCAAACGGCCATCCGAAACTGGCAATTTTATCAAATCTTTCAATTACCCTTCGCGATGCACCGCAAGAAAGCCCAAGAGCCAGCGAATTGCGCGATTCAAGCCCTTGGAGCGTACCGGGGTGGAGGTTGCTGGCAGCAGTTGCAAACTCGATTCGATGCATCATCATCATCATCGTAGTGTAGCCTGACGTTGTTCTCAGGTTGTTGTTGTTCATGTTTTTTTTTTATTGTTTCAATTCGCAGCAAAGATCTTCCGAATCTCGGCTTCCCTCGTTAGCAGTCATGTTGCTGCATTATCGCTATTATTTTTCGTGCAGATCCAATTTATTTCTTCCGGGCAGTCCGTCCCGGCCCTGCGTCTCCCTGTTTTTTTGTGGCATTTTTGCAATAAAACAAAACAACAGAATCATGATTGTTGGAGGGGGGGGGGTTATTTTGCCAAAGACGATGAAGAAGCCATCGTTGGACAGAGCACACTTCATAAGCCCTCGCGCAACCAACATCGTATTCGTTAGCCGGTTATACGCTACCGTACTGTTGTTCGATGCTGCTCGCATTGCAAATTGAATCGATTTCCACATCCACGTCCAATGGATGCTCCATGCTTGGTGTCCGGGCTGGAGCAACCAGCCAGAATGCAGCTGCGCTCGGTCGGTATTGTGGCGCTGGAAGAGATGACGAGATTGATCGATGCAATTCGAACGGAATACATACAAGCGGATACTAAACGAGGGTTCATCTTCTTGAGGGGAGGGGGGGGGGGAACTGAGTGTTTCCTTTCGGATAACGCTCCGTAAGCTTGCCTCAAACCAACGGCAGCCATTCCAAGAGCTACTCACTTCCACATGGTGGCACAAACAGCAAGAGTCTACGAGCGTCACTTCGAGCAGAGGCGTTTGTTGTTGTGCCCTCTAATTGGAAGCAAATGGCAAAGAAAAGAAAAAAACAGTCTGTCGTTCGTTTGTTATTGTTTCGTTCCGTACAATAATTAACGCAAACACACACACAAACCCTAACGCTTTACATGCTCCGGAATTAAAACAGCAGACGGTAAAGGTGACCATCAATCCCGTCGGGGATATATCGTTGTTTTAATGGTCCAGACAAGCAAAACAAGCAAGCGTACTAATCACAGAACAGAGTGTTGACACAGAGTTGGGTAGTTAATTTTATGAGCGGTAGAACAGAAAGGTTGCCTCTTGTTTCAATTGGATTTTATTGCCATTTTAATCGCTGTTGAAGCCCGTTCTTACTGTGGTTTCTAATTTTGGACGGGCATCGCAATTGGCTACCACAACAATCGCCGAATCTCACCTTTTGATGATTCACTCAGCCATTTGAAAGACTCAAAACACACACACACACACACACACACACACACACACACACACACACACACACATCGCACATCATCTTCATGCCATTCGTTCGCATTCACGTGCCAGGTATTCCAAAACATTGAAAAACCTCCACCACACGATTTCCGTGATGCAATGTGAAGGTGCTCTGCTCTTTGAATGCTGCACGTCACGCTTACTCTTCGTACGGTGCGTGTCCTTGCTCCAATTATTACCACCTCACACGTGCATCGCAGAGGCTTGCAAGAGAGGCGACACAAGACACCACTCCAACTCCAACCGCTCCAAGATGCGCCTCAAAGACAACCGATCTAACCGGAACAGCGTTTCTTTTGTGCTTTTTTTGCAGACACCATCAACCAATAACGTCTACCTTGAAAGTACTGCCAGCAGTGACAGGATGTCGTCCTGTGCGTGTCCTATGACGAGCCCCGTCGGGGCCACGCTGGCCGCACTGTGCGGCGGTACGCAGTACATGCTGTTCATGGGTCTGCTGGAGGTGTTCATAAGGTCACAGTGCGATCTGGAGGATCCGTGCGGACGGACCAAGGTAAGTGAAAGGGGCCGGGAACCAGTTCTCCTGGGGGGGGGGGTTCCTCGCTTACGCGCTCACTGTCTCTCCCTTTCTTCCCCCCTGCAGGCAAAATCATCCCGAAATGTGGACTACGAGTACGACTTCATTGTGGTTGGCGGTGGATCGGGCGGTTCGGTAATCGCTTCCCGGCTCTCGGAGATCAAGAACTGGAAGGTGCTACTGATTGAAGCGGGTAAGCCCGGGTGGAATGGTCTGGGAACGGGGAAGAGCACAAAGAGCCTGCACCTCGACGGTATTTCGCACTTTGCCAAACCGGGTCCGAGAAAATGGCGATAATGTTTACAGCAAACGTTTCGGTTGGAACTTTGTGCTGGAGACAATTCTCGAATGAAGCAGACAAAGTTCAAATGGAAGATTAAGCTGGCATTGGTGTGCCAGCTTTCATGCCCGTGCTCAACGTCCCAAGCGGCTGTAGTCGATGATGCACTACAAAGTCACGGTTTGCTGCGGTTTGTGGTCGTGGCTTTCGATTATTGTCTATGGATGATGCTGCGGGCTTTTAACCCGTAATGCATTGCGTAGGTTTGCCTACGCACAACCTTTTCTGCACAGCCGCTCCAAACAAAATGCGTTTGACACGACGCTTCACAGCGTAGTTTGTGGCGTTTGGGCTCACGAAGGTACGAACGCAACAGGTTCTAATAGTCTCCCTTCGTTCGAAGCTCGTCCACGAAAAAGGAAGAAGACTTGAATAATGAAATCAAATCCCCAATGTACGAGATGATGTAAATCGCGCACCAACTGACCATGGCCTCGCACGAGTTTAGCACTAAGATTGGCATTTACGGTCCGTGGTCGGTCGGCAAATGCTCATCGCACACTCGTCGGAGTGGAGAAGGGGGGGGGGGGGGTTGACATTTACTTTCATAAAATACCGTTCACCCGGGGACGTTGCTTTTCCACTGCGGAGAGCATGTGTCGTGTGGTCGTTACTTTTTTGTTTGCGCTACCCCCTTTGCGACCAACACCGGGAGCGTTCGGGACGGCTCGCCATGATTATTGCCATCTAGTTGACTTTGGCCTTTGAGTCAAGGGGAATTTTCCCTTTTTTTTTCTTCTTTGGACTGGAGAGAAGAAGCGATGCAGAAGAATGAAACGAAAGGGATGACATTTACTGCGGAGAGTGCACGAAAACAGAGCAGAGTAGGAGGATTTGGTTTTCGGGGTCGGTTTGGTGGCCTTTGGCGTTTCCTTTTTTTTTTTTTGTGGAACCTTGCACCATTTGTTTAAGTCTCCGAAGCAGTTATTAAGTCCAGAACCTGTCCTGCTGTTACTGCTGCAGCTGCTCCCAGTAGGATCCAACCTTTAACCGGAATCATGTTGATGGCCTTGCTGGGACGTTCGTCGTCTGTGCCAAGGCAATCATTATCCGCCACTGACGCACTTGCTGCGCAAACTGTGGCATTTTCTGTGGTGCCGAAGCTTTCCAAAATTGTTTCCATTTTTAATTTCTCATCTGCTCAAAGCTCAAGCCGGCCAAGCGGGTGAGATTCCTGCTTACCTCACCGAGCGAGCCGCGCAGTCACAGCTCATTTCACACGATTAGCAACGATTTTCTTTGTGTGCAGTGCGCGTATGTGCGGCAATTATGCGTTCCGAACAATTATCATCTATTCCGTGCGCACCTCTGACCTTGACCCAAAACGTCCGGAACCAGCAACCGGGGGGTTCTAACGCTAACGGCCAGGTTCTTCTTCGCAGCAGAGTCTCATACGTCGCATTGGCCCGCTTGCAAGAGTTAAGCATGCTGTACATCACAAACGCTGCAACACACAGGCATTGGACGTCACAATAGCTAGTTTTTTGTTTTGTTTTCGTCTTCTATTCCCTTACCCCAAGACACCGGGCCAAGCACTGCCAGTGATGGGAGGGAGGCTTGATCGCTCGAATGATGCTGCGATTCGCGAAACAAACATTCCACAACAACGGTGGGGGTGAGCTCACGAGGAAACAATCATCTCTTGCGGCATTGTGTGTGCCGCGTTTTCGGTTCATCTGCACACTCTCTATTCTCCCCCATCCATACAAGCATACACACACACACACGCTCAATTGATCTACAGGTAAAGCGCAATGTGCCGTGGCGAAGCTGTTGGTACAAAGTAGTGTTTGCCGCTGCTCTCGTTGCAAATATCGAAACATCGGCCAATTTTCATACTAACGCGCGCGCTCGCACGTCCCGTCTAACGGTAGAGAGCGTGTACGTTGGCTAATCGATGGGCCCATCTTGTTGCGCGCGCTGGGAGGGTCCCGCGATACCTTGGGCGGGCGTGAATAAGCCCCAATGTTCCCTTCCACTCGCCATGGTCGGCCAAAGCCGGGCGAACTAAGAGAATGCATCCGGAGGGCAGGCCACCCGAAACGAGCGCGCGTCCCACCACGAGTTAGTATACACGGACTGAGAACTGGGTCGTTTATCGGGTCGTTTGATTCGGCTGCAATTAGCATTCCCGCCCCCCCCCCCCCCCTCTCGACGGTGCGGAGCGAAACACTGTTGGGGAGAGCCAATTGCACAAGGCATTGCGAATTTCGTATAGTTCGTGGACTCGATCGTTCGGCTAGCATTTTTCGTCCGTTTGATCCCAGCACTTCGACACTAATCGATTAATCATTGGTCGTCGGAATCGTGAAAGAAGCGTGAAGGAGTATTTAAAACTCCCTTCATTTGTGTAATCAATTTGTTGCAGAAAGAGAAAAAATTGCATTTTCATTTGCCGATAATGCTCGGAAAATTGGTGTCGCCTTGATCGCTTTGGGAAGTTGTTTTCAACCCCAAATGACAGAACTGCAGCTCCATTATGTTCGCTCTCTTGCTCTCACTATCTCTCTCTCTCTTTATCTCTGCGTTCTCTATTCACAATGCGATGCATCTGTCACAATTCTCAATCACTTTCCCCCGCTAGTAAATGCATTGCACAGCTTCCAACAATATGAACTTTTCCCCAATAATGGAGCGTAACATAAAAGAGTAACAAAAGAGACATGGGTTTTGATGGTTTAGTTCACTTTTTCCCGGCCTTATACCCATTTATACCCAACAACACACACACACACAGGACAAGAATGGAAAACCACCACTCAAACCACATCCGAACATTGATTGACGCTTGTAAAACCCCTCTGCCGGACCTTGTTAAACGATGGTTAAGCCGTTTTTGTGATCCCCCAACGCTCCCTTTCCACACAACAAAATGTGCGCTTGGTTTTAGGTTACTCCGCCTTAAAGTGTAGTTCCCGAGTTTATGTTGCTTTTAAACTAACCGATAGTGCCGTGTTTTTTTGTTATGGGTTTCGCTTTTCCGCTGCGACGAGCACGTATCGTCCGCCCCAATGGCAGCAACACTATCGGTCGGTGATGGTCGGTTTTGAAACTGAAATCTTCTGCAACCGGGCCCGCAGCGCAATGATGGTGCGTCATTATCTCGGTCGGCGGGCTGCATGATAGTGCAATCGGCCACCCACCAGCCCACCACCACTGTGTGGAGTAATAATCGTGAATAAATTCAATTAGCTTTGGCTTCCCAAACGCCATCTCCTCCCACAACCCCTTTTTATTTGCATTCTCTGCGCCACTGTGACGTCTAGTGTGACGCATTTCGGGCATTACCTCGGCACTCGGTTCTTCATGTCGTGTGTTTGAAATTCAATAGAAACATTATCCGGAGAAGATCTAATCTGCGAATTCTTCGAAACATTCAAATAGTGGCGTTTGATCGAAATTAGAGCAACCAACAGGTACGGACGATAGCTCTCCAATAGAAAACTCCAACGAAAACCCTGCTCGATACGAGCTGAGTTGGGCGTCTTCTTCGGCACAGCTTCACACCGGCTTAGCTAAATGGTGGCAACACAATTGAAAACGGGCAAATCTTGCGGCAAAATGCTCCACCAAAAGGGAACGGTGAAGATCGGTGCTGCGTTTTGTACCGATTACTTCACCCCGAAGGTTCCCCGCCACGGTTTCGCACCTCTTCACAGAATCAATTGTTCCCACTGTCTTTCTCCCATGTATAAGAGCTTTATCGTTGGTGGTGTTTGTGTTCCGCGCATAACAACCCCCAGCCAAGCGATCGCGAAACAAGATGTCTCTAATTAGCGATATATTTGCACAACGGCTACGGCGCGTACGATTCCTAACATTCCTTTCTCGCTGTGTGGGGACTGTGTGTTGTAATCAGCATCTCTTCCCTTCGCCCATCTCACCCATCACAGGACCGGATGAACCGACGGGCGCCCAGATCCCGTCCATGTTTCTGAACTATCTCGGCAGCGACATCGACTGGAAGTTTAACACCGAGCCGGAACAGTACGCCTGCCTGGGGTCGCCCGAGCAGCGCTGCTACTGGCCCCGGGGCAAGGTACTCGGCGGCACGTCCGTGCTGAACGGCATGATGTACATCCGGGGCAACCCGCAGGACTACGACGACTGGGACGCGATGGGCAATCCGGGCTGGAAGTGGAAGGACGTGCTGCCGTACTTCATGAAGTCGGAGGACAACCTGCAGATCAACGAGGTCGACTCGAAGTACCATTCGACGGGCGGCATGCTACCGGTTGGGCGGTTCCCGTACAACCCGCCCTTCTCCTACTCGGTGCTCAAGGGCGGCGAGCAGCTCGGCTACCAGGTGCAGGATCTGAACGGTGCCAACACGACCGGCTTCATGATTGCGCAGATGACGAACAAGAACGGCATCCGGTACAGTGCGGCCCGTGCCTTCCTGCGCCCGGCCGTCAACCGGGCCAACCTGCACATCCTGCTCAACACGACCGTCACGAAGGTGCTGGTGCATCCGACCTCGAAGACGGCGCACGGCGTGGAGATTGTCGATGAGGATGGGCATATGCGCAAGATTCTGGTGAAGAAGGAGGTGATCGTGAGCGGTGGAGCGGTCAACTCGCCCCAGATACTGCTGCTCAGTGGCATTGGACCGCGGGAGCATCTGGAGAAGGTGGGCGTGCGTCCGATACACGATCTGCCGGGCGTGGGCAAGAACCTGCACAACCACGTCGCGTACTTCATCAACTTCTTCCTGAACGATACGAACACGGCACCGCTGAACTGGGCGACGGCGATGGAGTATCTGCTGTTCCGCGACGGGCTCATGTCGGGGACGGGCGTGTCGGCCGTGACGGCCAAGATCAGCTCGAAGTACGCGGAGCGACCGGACGATCCGGATCTGCAGTTCTACTTCGGCGGGTTCTTGGCCGACTGTGCCAAGACGGGACAGGTCGGGGAGCTGCTCAGCAACGATTCCCGCTCGGTGCAGATCTTCCCGGCCGTGCTGCACCCGAAGAGCCGCGGGTACATTGAGCTGAAGTCGAACGACCCGCTGGAGCATCCGAAGATTGTCGTGAACTACCTGAAGGAGGATCACGACGTGAAGGTGCTGGTGGAGGGCATCAAGTTTGCGGTGCGGCTCTCGGAAACGGACGCGCTGCAGGCGTACGGCATGGATCTGGACCGAACGCCCGTCAAAGCGTGCCAGGATAAGGACTTTGGAAGTCAGGTAAGTGTGCGCTTAACCAGGTTAGTCTCTGCACAATTATTAATGGAGGTTTCTTTCGCGCCATAGGAATACTGGGAGTGTGCCGTACGACAGAACACCGGGGCGGAGAACCATCAGGCCGGTTCGTGCAAGATGGGCCCGACCAGTGACCCGCTGGCCGTGGTCGATCACGAGCTGCGTGTGCACGGCGTACGGAATCTGCGGGTCGTCGATGCGTCCGTCATGCCCAAGGTGACCTCGGGCAACACGAACGCACCGATCATCATGATCGCCGAGAAGGGTGCCCATCTGATTCGTCGGGCGTGGGGCGCACGCTAGAGTTGACTGGCACCTCTTCCCCTCCCCTGTCCAACTATCGTGTGGACAGCACATCTCCTAGCATTTACGAAATAGGGGACCGATTCATTTACCACCTAAGCTAATCGCGTTTTTAGGCACTCCTCTTCTGCCCCTTTTGTATGTCCGTCCCGGGTGTGTTGCCACGTATCACGCGTCTTGTTCGAAGCGTTCGAGAGTGTGTTTTGTTTTGGAAAGTATTAGCTGCATCTTTACACGAACAGAAAGTGACGGTTTGTTTCCGGCGCTCGCTCTACCTCGAATGGCAAATGAATTCAATCCGCTTCCGGCACCGTTCACGTACGCCCGCGTTTGCTTTTATCAAACACGGGCGGTTTGGGTGCGCGTGTCACAACAGCTCAAGACAAATCGGCACACATTTTTCCCTTCTTCCTCTGAAAAAAAAAAACACTCCCTGGCGTGGCAAACCAGGCATGTCCCGCTCAAATTGTGTTAATGTAAAGTTAAATTATGAATATCAATAAAGATTAATTATGGTACTATTAAGGGTGTGATGATGCGGTGCAAGCACGAGCGAAAGAAATGCAATCAATTGCGGTTGTTGAGCGTTTATTTCGATCGGTTTTGAGGATTTTCCTGCATCCTCAGCGTCTCCAGTAAGCGTAAGGTCACTAATTAATGATTGTTTGCCCGGTTGATACGGTTGGCGAGCCGTGTGCCGAGCTGGTTCGGCATGCCGCCAATGTTGGACGGCATGGTGGCGTTCTCCGCACCGCCCATACCCTCGGCCGGGTTAGCGGGCACGGTCGTGTTGAGGTTGTTCTGCAGATCGCCCGGGTTCGTCTGGTTGCCACCGACCGGCGCCTGGATCTCGCCGACTCCGGGCGTCGTCATGGGCAGCTGGTCCAGCTGGGGGGCAGCATTGATGGCTGTAAGGAGGATAGGGTACGGGTTTGGTAGTTTAAGGTGCTGTGTTTGCTACCAAGAAACTTTAACTCCACATCCGAAAAACTTACCAACAATGGTCAGCAGGACGGCGATGGCAGCAACTTTGAAAGCCATTGTTACGATGCGATGAAGCAGCTTTGGCGGGCGAACGTCTGGTAGAGAATGCGGAATGGCGAATGTATGGTCATGGAGCGGGTGGCCAACATTTTTATAGTCCCGCAAGTGCAGCGAGAGTGACTACCGAACGCTTGGCGTATGTTACACGATAGCAAGACAATTAGTTTGCCCTGTCGTGTAGAAGTTTTCCTGAACGGAGTTTTTGATTGATATTAACAAAGTTGGGAAATGGAAGGGAGGGGGGAGAGGGTGCTGCAAAATTGCACCATTATCACCTTGAGGTATGGAAAGAACAATTCATGTTCATTGCCTTGTAAGTGATATGCTGCCAGGGAGTGATAGCAATATGCTTATGAGTGGGTTTTAATTGAAGTTGAACACGTTTTAGGAATGGAAATTTATGGAGAGCTACTTTATGGTGAGAGTGGAGATACTTTTAGAATACGACTAAGGGTGCAACAAAGAGTCAACTAGAAAGGGTCTCTAGAACGATGTCTCAAGAATATTTATTGGGAATTCAAATCCATATTTTGAGAATTGACAGTTTATTACATTGCGTGTTGCGGAGGATTCTTTTGCTTCTTCTTCTTTGGCACAACAACCGTTGTCGGTCAAGGCATGCCTTGTACCTACTAGTGAAGTGAGCTAGGCTTTCAGTATCTTATTCTTACCTTAGTAGGATATAGTCAAGTCCTACGTATGGGGCACGGTCTATTCGGGGCTTGAACCCATGACGGGCATGTTGTTATGTCGAACGAGTTGACGACTGCACCACCAGACCGGGCCACTCGAGGATTGGTTTTACCAAAACATAAAACAAATTTTCAAAAAAAAACCTCAACAATGTGTGATAAAATGTTGGATTTGCTCTTGGCGTTTAGACAAAGCAGTATTTTTTAATATTGTTTACATCAAAAGTCTAATATTACACCAAAAAATATAATATTTTCAAACCAGATCATTATAATTAAACTATAGTGAGAGATTTTATAGTTCATCACGATGATGTTACAAAGCAAACCGTTACCAGGAAACAAAAACGTCTGTCTCCAAGTTTTTGGGCATTTTTTTCACTTTCTTATTTACAAGCACACGGTACTCTTTAGAATTTTGCAGCTGGTTAGCCTTATGTGTATGGTTCATGATGGAAATTGAAGGCTTTTTAAGAAGGTGTACCTAAGTTGGTCGAACTTTATAGCTTTTCGATGCATGACATCGATACAAAGTTGCATGTATGAGCTCTTGCTAAAGTTTCAAAGACTGACGGCATCAATCATTTCGTAGCTTTTTTTTTACCAAATTCAAGCAGCGATCTTTAGTGTGCCAAAATTGGCTACAATATTGCAATATTTGGTTTTTGGTTGATTGGATTATATAAATTAATTCTAATACGACAATTTTTTCTAAAAATTCTAATATTTGAAGGCTGTAAATTTCGTCATTTGTTTATTTGTTTTATTATTGCTATTTTTACTTTTTTCAATTTTTTTATTAGCTTATTCATTTTTAAGTTTAAAAATTAAAAACCAACCATAACGCCTATGAGTTCATAATGTCAATTGAAAACTAATTTGGTGCTCCACTCAATTGCAGGATAATAAATGAGGCTAATGTGTTTTGCGCCTGGCGGTATGCAAGCAAGCAGCGCACCATGACGCACTACGGGGTTGGGGAAGATAAGCAAGAACCATAATTAATATGCCTACAAGATACAGTACCGCCATTAGGCGCTTGATTGGAACCGTCTTAAACCGTATGGCCACCTTGCTTTCTTTGAACATGAAACATGCTTAAGGTTTTTGAGTATAAATAGTCCAACATGCTGCAGTGTAAAGTCATATCACAATCCGCCCCGGTTCAGTCAAACGCAAACAACAAACGCAAAACTACCAACCAACCTTACAATGGCTTTCAAAGTTGCTGCCTTTGCCATTCTGCTGGTCGTTGTCGGTAAGTTTCAGCAGTGTTTCACATCCCTTTTCTAGCTTCTTCCAGTGCTTGTGTTTTGTGGGGAAAACTAACTCCTTTCATTTGATCCCCGCTTTCCCGGCAGCCATCAATGCTGCCCCCCAGCTGGACCAGCTGCCCATGACGACGCCCGGAGTCGGCGAGATCCAGGCGCCGGTCGGTGGCAACCAGACGAACCCGGGCGATCTGCAGAACAACCTCAACACGACCGTGCCCGCTAACCCGGCCGAGGGTATGGGCGGTGCGGAGAACGCCACCATGCCGTCCAACATTGGCGGCATGCCGAACCAGCTCGGCACACGGCTCGCCAACCGTATCAACAGCCGCAACAACAAACACTAGAGCAAGGGGCAAATATCTGACCTGGCAAAAATGATTCGGATTAACTTGAAAATGAATACCAAAAACGGTGTCTGCAAACGTGCTGTGGATGTAGAATAAAGTTGGTAGGATGAGACTACGCAAATGCTGATGAGTTAGTTGGTGTTGCAACATTTTGCCCGGAGCTATATCACTATATTGGCTTGAAGGATATAGCGTGAGGTACCTCTTGAATCTTCAATCCATAATTAATTAACTACACACACACACACACACACTCACACATGCTCTCACACAAGCCTTCCTACACCCTTGCTACAGTATCCGTAACAGGATCATCATACGCAACCGTTCCAGCAAGCGCCGGAATTCACGCTACCGGTGCCGGGCGCGCATGGATATTACCATGCGTTTCCGTCGCCATATCCACATCCTTTGATCCGGTGCGACCTTAATGGGCTGTTTAAAATGCATACATATTCCCGATTACATTACCCGTGCCGGGGCGCACTCAGGCGCGTTTAATGTGACAACAAAATTGATTACCCAGACGGTTTTTCCCCTGCGGGTTGCGCTTTAACCACAGTCTAGGTGCGGTCGTTCGCCCTTAAAGCTCACCCCGGTCTGGTTTGTCACATGCAGCCCCGGCGGGTTTTAAATTATTGGCTGAATTTTCTTTGCCAGGATTTCGTGCTCGCTTAACATTAAAGCTTCATCTCATGACTGGGGAAAAATTACCTATAAAAGCTTAATTTTCGCGCATTCCTGTTACTTGCCGATACCGAGCGGAAAACGTTCAACGAATGGCATCAATTCATTATAATTGACCTCAGTGGTTTTGCTAAACACATGGACACACACACACACCAACACTCCCATACCAGTATAAGCTTCTCCCTTTCCACCGATGGGAACAAACAATGGAGACACAATTGTAACGAGAATTGTCGACCAGCCATCGTTTCAGCGGGCAACAACATTTCCCCCGCCGATTGGCCTTGTCGGAAATGGGTCCGACTCATAATTCGATCAAATTGTCCATCATGTCATGCGGACTGTCAGGCGGACTGTCAACGGAAAAGATGTTTCAGCAGGGCAAGGCAGATTGTATAAAGCGGTCCACACTCACCAACGGATTGCTTTATTCCGTGCTGAACGTGAGATTGGTGCACACTTAGTTATCGTGTTTCGTGAAACTGTGAGTTGGTTTGATTTCCCCCAATTTCTCGTGCCAGTTTGCAGCAACCCCAGGGCAGTGGGTCAGTTTTCCAGTGGAGGTGAAAATCAAACACAGCATGCCTGTTTGCAGGCGTACAATTTCATAATTCATCATCACTGCTTTCCTGCTTACGAAAGGGTTCCTCTGCGGGTCGAACGTGGCGGGTTTTAGCCTTCCGGGCCACTGTTCGGCACGTCGCCGCAACCGTGCGTACCTTTGCGCACGAAACTGGAATTAGTAAACTTCAGCCTGTCGATGAAACGGGTCACACACATGCTTTCCCTCCCTTCATCCACACCACACGAAATCTTCCGTGGAAGCGTCCTATCGTCGTCCGCGCATGATACGAATTTCGCACAAACTTCTTCATGACATTTAACCCCAAAATGAAAGGAATTTTCACCCGCTTTTGTCCACATGTGTGTGTGTGTGTGTGTGTGTGTGTGTGTGTGTGTGTGTATATGTGTGTGTGTGTGTGTGGCTGTTTGTGCTCGTTCGCGCGAAATGATCCTCGCTAGTAGACAACGGCACCAGCGTGTTTGCCGGCGTGCCAAATTTCGAGGAAACTTTCATCAAACCGCTTCCCCATTGCCCGCGCCATATTTTTAACTCACTTACAGTCAATTTTCCCGAGAAAACTTAACCATGAAAAATGTGTGCGCCCGTTGTGCGCCCGTTGTGCGCACACATGTACGCGATGCCGGGCGCTTCGTTCGGCGCTAAATGGCGCGAGGCACAGCAGCGTGTTAAGTAAAACTTATTGCGCCCTTAGGCGAGATGGTGGCGCCATCTAGGTGGGTTGTTGCCAAACGACAGAGCATTCTTCTACGTCCCAAAATCCTCCAAAAAAAGAACAATCCAGTGCTGCAGGTTTTGGGGAGAAAGTGGCATTTTTCCTCCCCTTTCCGGCTGGCAGGGAGATTGTTTGGGGCTTTTCACCATCGTGCTCACGGCACGACACATGCTGCAACCCATCCGGCACAACAAAGAAAGCCTCCTCCATAATTGATTGACGATTCAGTGTGATTTACATGTGCTTACTCATGTACTGATACGTCTGCCAGCTCGGGCTTCGGGGCTGCCGATAAGGTTTGTTTTGCAAAAGTGTTTTCGGATTCGCCCGAAGCATAAATAATCCTTGCAACACATTACGGGATTAGCCTGAGCAGGGTTTTGGGATGGGAGCGAACAGGAGTTGCGCTCAGGGAGGATGTCTTTTGGTGATGGTGATGTTATTCATACGTACGCGTGTTGGTGTGTGTGTGTGTGTGTGTGTGTTTGGGGATGAAGTTTTCGGAAGATTTTTCAACGCCCTACTCACTATCCTTTCTTTGAATGATAAGCATGAGCGATTGCCCCGAATGGGCCGATTGATTGGGCGTGTAATTCGTTGCGATGGATTGAGCAGAAGTGGAGTCGGTGGAGTCAGTTTCGGTGTGAATCAATAAATTACCGTTTAAGGGATGGAAAGATTGAGATGGCAAGTGAGCAGCATGAAATTGAGGCGGGCACATAATCGTCTTTATATGGTTTGAAACGGATGTTTGTAAATTCAGGCTGTTGCTACCAATATCTGAGCACTGCCAGAAGACTTCAATAGAGTGAGTTTGACATCTCTTCTTAATAGTCCAGTTCCAGGCAACGAGAGCAGCTTTAAAACGTTCAGCTCGATAGTTAATCATCGTTCTAACGTTATTCACTTAATAAGCCCTGTGCTTGTGTCGCCATACAGGAACCACAACTACGAAGCGAAGCTTCAAGTTCCTTCCCAAGGGAGAAGTAGCTTTCCCTCCCTTTCTATCATCATAGCAAATTTCATTTTACATGCGTAGAAGGATGGCAGCACATGAAAGCTTAAAATAAACTCGCCCCCGGAATGAAACGAACGGAAGCGCGGTGATGCTATTGCAAACATTTCTCCCAAAAGCAAATAACTCTGCCGGTGCCGGTGGCACAAAATCTCACCAGTTGGCACGGATGGTTAGCAAAGGCCAATGCCAAAGCTCACACATCCCAACCATTCGCGAGGCAGTGCAAACACAACGCACAATGCTTTACTACTGTTTACTTTAAAAAGCACCAGTTTCCACCAGTTCTGGATACCATTGCTAAACGTTCTCTCTCTGTCTGTCTCTCTCTCTCTGTCTCTATCTCACTCTCTATCTCTCTCTTCCTTCCCGAAATTCACTCCCCCAAAACCGAACCTCACCAGCCCAATTTCAAGGACGAGCACGTCCACCAAAAATTCGTATTCTTCAAACTTCAACGACCTTCACAGAATCGTCGTCCAAAAATCGAACGCAAAATGGGGGGGTTGGATGGGAAAATGCCCTCCCCGTATGGCGGAAAAGTCGCATGAATCATGCACGCCACATTTATTTATGCTGCCGGCCAGCAGGATCGTCCCCTCCCCCTCCCCTCCCTTCCTGCTTTCCCGCCACACAAAATGCGTTCGCGTGAAATTGAAACCGACCGCCCTTTCGTTGGTCCGTCGTTTTGTCGGCGTGCATTTTGCGTACGATTTTTGCACCAAAAAAAAAAAAAGGAAGGAAAATAAACGGTGGCATGGGAAATTGTGTTTTCCCTAAAACATTCGAACGAGCCGGGCGTATCTCATCGTTTCGCGGGAGACGCTTTTTATTTTCGTTTTGGTCGCTGTTTTCGGGAACTTTACCGCGCGAAAGCACCACAGCTTTCAACGCATCTTTTCACCAGCCCCCCCCCCCCCCCCCCCCCGCTGCGGCTGTCGAGGAGTGTCGAAAAGTGAGAAAATGTTTCTCAAACCCTGCCCCCTCTCTCACTCTTTTCTTTTTCTCCCCTTTCCGCTTACCTTCCATCGATCTCTAGTGGCGGGGTTTTTTTTTTCTTCTCAAAAACGTGCGCTCGTTTTCTTATTCCTTTTGCGCGAGTTTTCCCATGCAAATGCAGTCCTCCCATCGACACGGTCGCTCGAAGGACGTTTGGGCGTTATTTTGATTCCAGTGCCTGCTTTGTTTCCGATTCGCGTTAAATTATAATTTTTCACCGTTGCGAATGGAGTCGAGCCGGGGAGGACGTTTTTCCGAGCGGGCCGCAAAAGGCGAACAAAAAGGCGTCTCGGAATGTACTTTGCTCTCCTGCCGGTAAGAAATATTGAACCCAAGTCGAGGTGGAACGGTGCAAAATAAATATTAAATTTCCATCTCAATGCAACAACAACAAAAAAACGCCCATCACTCTCCAAAACGGTCTGAAAAACGATTCGAAGAAAAATCATCAAACTGATTCTCTTTCCCTTTAGGCGGTATCGCTATGCGCAGCAATAATCAATTGAAAGAGGAAGGGCAAGGGCACAAACAATCCCGCCGCGGGCTTTGATGTTCGTATCGTAATCGACACCGAGCTGTGTGAATGTGTGTGTGTGTGTGCAGTGGGAGAGAAAAGAAAAGAAGAGCAAACTTGCAATCCATTTTCCGACCCCGCCAACCAGGGCCAACACGTACCAATGCGTGTGCTGTACGGGAAACTGCTAATTGTGTGCCAACACAACAACGGCTTTCCGCTTGAATGAAAGAAGCCCTTTCTTTGCCCTCCCTCGGGCAGAGCAGCAAAACATTTACATTTGTGTGATAATGCTCCTTTCCATACGAAACGAAAGTGAGCGGTAATTAGAGCTGGTGTTGGTGTTTTGCTTTGCAAGAAAGCTTCTTTTTTTGTTTACCTTTTGGTGCTTGATTTAATTACCGAATGCAACACTCAGATGCAGTTAGTTGATTGGCTACAAGTGGAAATAAAAACCCTCAACCCAAGTTCAACAAGTTCTTGCTGTTAGTATTTCGATTAATTTTGCATCACGAGCGACGCACACAAAAACTATTCCAACTTTCTCAAACAATTAATTTCTCGTCCCGGGCGGAAAACCCGAACCAACACGACAAAAGCTTCACCGGTGACAATAAACCAAGCGTACGAAAAAATGGGGGAAATTTGGCATACGGGCTCGTTTCAGAAGCCCGCCACACTACAACCCCCACCGTTGTTGCTTGCTTTTGCTTCCATTTCCCGTCCCATTTTCCGCTGCGCGTCGGATGCAAAGTGTTGCAATACATCCAAGCACCAAAACCCACCAACACCCGACAGTCTGCACGCCCGAAAAACATTGCCTTACTTTATGCTTTTCCTTATTCGGGTTGTTTTCCAGCCAACGGAAACTCACGCACGCCGAACATGAAGCAACGGTGCGCTTTGGCCGGGTGCGAAAAGTTCCTCCCGGCGGTGCTGCTGCTGCTGTTCGCGCTGCAGGCCACCGTCCCGGAAGGCACGGTCGCGGGCTGCAGCATGCTGAACAACGACAACGGCGAACAGCGGGGCGCGGGCATGCTGGCCGATCCGGCCACCGCCAAACAGGTGCCCGAGGTAACGATGCAGGACGCGATCGCGCAGTGCAACCGGAGCTTCATCATCCAGCCGGAGTATCTGGCCGAGCTGAACCAAACCGGTAGCTTCCCGGAAGAAACGGACAAGATACCGCTGGTGAGTTTGTGTGTGTGTGTGTGTGTGTGTGGTGGCAGCAACCTTTGAAATCGATCGTTGATGCTAATGATTGCTCTGCGCCCAGTGCTTCATCCGGTGCTATCTGAAAGCGCTCGGCATACTGACGGAGGACGATAAGGTGAACAAGGAGGTGGCGCTCGCCCTCAACTGGGCCACCTCGGGCGAAACCGTCGACGAGTGTCTGGATGAGATGGGTAAGGGGGTTTCACTGCGCAAATTACCTGCACAAGCTGCAGCTTCTTATGTGCCTTTCCTCTGTTTTAGCTGGCAGTGCCTGTGAACAGGCGTACTTCTTCACGCGCTGCGTCATGACCCGCGCCCTGGTGGATGGGAAGAGCAAGGATAACAAGTAGAGAGGAAGGCTGCCCGATACCCGAATCCCACTTAGAAAGAGAACCTTGCTTCTCTGCAACCTCTGTACATAGCTAACGGAGCGCACACAATAAACTGCATGCACCTGTTGTTTGTTCATTTTGAAGCATCCTCTAAAAAAAAAAATGGGGAACTACTCGCCTTGCGTGGACTTTTATTACTATTTAACTAACTCGACAGCTCGGCCTGGCATCTAATTCACCCGCCGGCGCAGCTGCACCGCGTGCGGGAAGGCCAGATTGAGCGATATCTGGTACTGGTACCGGATGTCCTCGTAGCGCAGCTCCGTCGTCAGCTCGTAGTTCCGCAGCAGCTGGGCCAGCAGCGTCTTCAGGCTCATCATCGCGTACCGATAGCCGATGCAGCCGCGCGGCCCCCCACTGAACGGCAGGTGGGCGTACGGATGGCGCCCCCCGTCCGCCAGAAACCGGCCCGGCTCGAACTCGTCGGCCGTCGGGCCCCAAACGTCCTTCCGCCGGTGCAGCGCGTAGAAGTGAAAGAGCAGCACGCTACCCGGCGGGATGCGGTGGCCGTCCAGCACGATTTCGGCCACGCTCTGCCGCCCAACGATGGGTGCGACCGGCATCAGGCGCATCGCCTCCTTCAGCACGCACTCGAGATAGTGCAGATCTTTCATCAGCTCGATCGTTATCTCCTGATCGGGCGAGAAGACCAGCCCGGACACCTCTTCGTACGCTTTCGTCTGGATGTGGGGATGCATTGCCAGCAGCAGACAGGTGTGCGCTAATTGCGTTGCGGATGTCTCATTACCCTGCGGGGAGTGTGTGAAAATGGGGGGGGGGGTGAAAATTAGTCACACACGAGCGCGGTGTTTGCCGCCAATCCCTGCCGCCCTACCGCTACGATCATCGTGTAGATGTGGTCCGATATTTCCTCGTCGGAGAAGTGCCGTGCGCTCGGATCGGTCAGTGGCATCTTCATTAGCTGGTCGATGAAAATCTGCGGCTTTCGGTAGTGGTGCTGCTGCTCGGGTTCCAGCTTTCGGTTGCTATTTTCATCACACAAACGACCGATCTCTTCCCGCTTAGCCTGGATTATCTGGGAGGAGGAGAATCAGGGCATCAGTAAACGGGATGCTGACTAGTGGTGGGAGCTCGGAATCGGACCTACCCGTTTCCGATTCCGTGTTCGGAATCAATTCCGGAGCCGATTCCAATACTGGAATCGATTCCGATTTCGGAGTTAATTCCGGAGCCGATTTTGGAGTTGGTTTCGGAGCCGGTTCCGGAGTTGAATCCAGAGCCGATTCCAGAGCCGACACCGGAATCGATTCCGGAGTCGACTCCGGAATCGATTCCAAGATTAGAATCGGCTCCGGAATCAGAACTTGACTCAAGAAATGGAATTGTTTGAATTGAAATAAGAAGTGTGGGAAGCGAAATAAGTCCACGAATCTCCATGTGAATAGATCATTTACAAGTAAATTTTGATTCTTTGTCGCTATCAACACATAGCATCATTGGACCCAAACGCCTATTCCTATGAAGATGTCGAAACCGACTCCGTTTCGAAGCCAATTCTGAGTTCGGAGTCAATTCCGATGTCGGAACCGATTTTGATTCCGGAGCCAATTCCGGAACCGATTTCGATTCCGGAGCTGGTTCTGATTCCGGAGCCAATTCTGATTCCGGAGCCGATTCTGGAACCGATTCCGGATGTAATTTCGATTCCGGAGCCGATTCCAGAACTAATTCCGGAGCCGATTCCGGAGCCGATTCCGGAGCCGATTCCGGAACCAATTTCGGAGCCAATTTCGGAACCAATTCCGGAGCCGATTTCGGAGTTGGTTCCGGAGCCGATTCAGAAATTGGTTCCGGAATCGATTCTGGAAAATGATTCCGGACCTACTATCCGGAATCGATTCCAGAAAATTTTGGAGCTAGCCGGAATCGATTCCGACGAAATCTTCACTTTTCCCATCACTAATGCTGACCCCTCTATTCCCCCTCTTACCTTGCTGGTAAAACGCTGGCAAATGTTGATTGCTCGCATCTCCTTCCGGTACAGCGCGGTGAACTGATAGATGAAGTCAATGTGCAGGAAAATGTTGAAAATTCGTACACCAATCGTTTTGAGTGCTCTGTTCGGAGGTGTAGAAGGGGATAAAATTTAAGCTCTTTACTCTTGACTTCCACACAGCAAAAGGCATAATTCGCTAACAAGAAATCATAATTAACTAAATTGGGGAAGCAGAACCGTGAACGAAGGGCTCGAACGAAACCGTTTAGCCGTTGGGGTTATCTAACCCCTTTTTAATAACACCACCAGACATTGCAGCAATCAATCGTATAATGATTGCTTTCGTACTGTCTCTCCTCTCCTCCGCTCATCGCAAAACGGCCGCACCCGCGTGACACGTGCAATTGTAAGCCACAGTGCGATTGCCAAAACCACACCCGATCACCATTAGACTTTTGCACAAAACTGGCCAATCGCGACGCTAATATGCTGCCATTTGTTAACGATAATCTCTCCACACTAATCGCGTTTTGATTCGAAACGGGAAACACTTACACCTCCAGATTGGCGATGAACTGTTCGGCACCTTCACGCTCCAGCACCTTGCCGCCCAGCGAGGTGCGGCTTATCATCTCGAGCGTACAGGCCGAGATGTACTCGAGGATGTTGCACCGGTCGCCGGAGCGGGCGTACCGGTCCAGCCGCCCCACCAGCCGCTGCGTGCAGTCGTTGAAGATCGGCACGAAGCTCTCCAGAATGCGGGCGTTGAACGTGGAGTTGAGCGTTTTCCGGTGCACCTTCCACACATCATCTGCACGGCGAAGAGTGGAAAAAACGAGGATTTCCTTTAATAACACACACATACAAACAGACACACACACACAGTGGCAATCCTTACATTTGGCCGCCAGCAAACCGTTCGGCAGCCGGACCACCTTGTACAGGTCCGGCTTGGCCTGGCAGTCCGGATGGGTGAGCACCTTCTGCACCAGCTCCGGATGGGTGATGCCGATCGCGAGCTGCGACCCGAACCGCAGCGTAAACAGCCGATCGTGCTGCCGGAAATGGCGATCCAGCACGAGAAACACCTCGCCCGGGCTTTTGCCGAGAAAATCGCCCACGTTGCCCAGCCACCGGTGGGTGGGACGGGCGCGCGGAATACCGTCGGCCCAGCGGAGCCGCTGCTTCCAGTACCAGGACAGCGTTACGGCGCACAGGCAGGCCGCCAGTACAAACAGCCCGGGAAGCATGCTGATTGGGATGGGTTTGTGGACCGATCCGATCGTTTCCACTGCACGGCAAAAATGCAACTGTCGCTCGCTGCAGCATTGCACCACCGGCTGACGGTTGGGGCTAATCAGTTAAAGAGGGGAGGGGAGGACATCTACGAAAGGTACGTATTGTCGGTATGTTTCACCACCACCTTGTGACTTGCTGTTGACTTTACTTGTTAGGAGTCTCCCTTTTTGTACTGTGGTGTAGGGGGGGGGGGGGGGGGGAGGGGAAAGGGGTGAGTGAGCGAGCGTTTTTCCGCCAACGAGCCAACGGTGCGTGCACAATAAAATCTAAAATTAGTGCAAAACTCCGTTGGCACAGACGGTTCACGAGGGGTAACGGGGTGCGTACGTGAAACATAATTTATGCTATTATTTTTGCGATGTGCGGTGTGTGTGCGTGCTATTGTCTGGGAACTAATCGGCCGGGCTGACGTCTGAAATTACTACGAGAGCGTTTTTATCCTGCTACAATGGCTTTCTCCAACGGTAGTAGACGCCAGCAAATGGCAGGAGGTGAGTAGTACTAAGGGCAATCAATGCTATGATGCAGGGGAATTGGCTGATGAAAGTGAAAGTATGGTAAATAGGCAATGGCTCAGTCCAGGGAGTATAGATAAAGGTACCACGATGCTACAACACCGGGGGTGGGTTCAATTCTCATCAGACATTTAGACATTTTATTACATTTAGACTATTTTTAATCATGATATTTATTTTACCAGGACAGGGCAGGACTAATGCAAAAACATATGGTGAACCACATAAAGGAATGGCATAAAGGTGTGAATACACCAAGATGAGAACTAAGTCATTTTACCCCTTCGATTCGATTTTATGGTGCATGAAATTAAAGAATTTGTTCCTGTATATATAAAACATAAAATATCACTCACTGCAATGTCCTACAATTGTGCATGGAAGGGTTGGCTACGTTTTCTAGCATGGTCAACAACCCCAAGCAAAAAAGCTTTCTTCCATAAAGCTCCTCCGGCCCATCCAAAGCTCGCAAATCCAGCACGTGCGTTACATCGAAGAAGCGTTACCCGCTAGGCAAAAGCCGCGGTCTTCACGAGCTCGTCAACGCTCCAAATCGATGCGATTTTACCTCGTTGCCGACCGTTTTTTAAAGTCGTTGCAAGGGTTAGCTATTTCAAACGAGCGTGGGTGAAGGTGGAAGTAAAAAAAAATGATTATGTTTCATGCACGTTCAACATTTTCCACTCCATGTATAAAAAAGATTCCGGACTTCATTGCAATTTTTCAAATCTACCATTCGTTTTATGCACACAGAGCTAAAAGAAGTTATTGTTTTATTTTGTTATTCATTAAAAATTCTATTATATTAACAAGCACTATCTCCCGCTTCAAACATGATAAAAAAGGACCAAGAACTTCAAACTGAGGATCATAAAGATGTGCACGGCTGTTTGCTGTCGTTCAAATTATCCTACAAAACTGGCTCACCAAAAACTTTCTTGAGTGATGCCGCCGCGCCAGTTTTGGCCTGGCCACACAGGTGACGATGCCGGTTGGCTGCAAAATAACAAGAAATACGCCAGAATAAGCGTTCACTGCAGCACATCATATTTTGTTTATCTGCAAAGGTGAAGAAAAGCACGCCTTAAGGCACAATTGACGGGTTAACAATAAGGCACAAACAATTGTTGATCTCATTTCATCAAACATTTTGTAACCAACTTACCTGGCGCCGGATGTTTTGTCTGGCCAAATTCTCGCGCTGCTTCGAGCGTGCGGCCGTTTTGAACGGCGAGCCTATGCGTTGCACAGTAGTCTTAAACCTTTCAGCTATTGATAAAATAACACGTCCACCTATATTCTGTTGATTTTCATTGACAAAATCGTAAACAAAATTGAGCTCTTCTAATTCACATCAGTTACACAGTGTGTTTACGTTTTTTCACACGCCCATGTGCGCGAACGAGATGGCATAACGAGGGAGAGATAATGAGCGAGGAGCAGCGATTATTAAACGTCAAAAACCCTCGCCATGTTGTACGGGCGTTTGACAGCTACCGCCATATTTGACGGCGTTTGATAAGCACTTCATCGAAAAAGGAAAAGTGTAAACAAACACCTCGTGAAAATTTCGATTCTCGTTTGGGTGTGCTGTTTTTTCCCATTTTCTTTCAATTAAATCCTTCGCCCAGCGTAGTATAGTTGTGTGCTTGTGTGTGTGTACGTGAGTGTGTATCCTTCGATTGCAGGAAGCTAAACCGCTTGACGTTCTTGCGATGGAATTTGGTGGTTCAAGAACGCCAAGCCGACAGATTTCTGCATCATGAAATACCAGCAAAGGCGCCCGCGTACACGAGAATGAGTGCATCCGGCAAATCGGAAATCGATAACAGCGCTTTCATAGCTCTCTGTGTGTGTGCTGCTGCTGCTGCTGCTGCTGCTCTTTGTATTTTCTGATTTTCTACCACCGACCGATGGGAGCGAGTCTCAATTTTAACATGCACCGTACTTGCCTCATACACGCCGCATAGTAAAAAGAAATTGATGTTGCTCCTCATTGGGTTGGTCGGTAGAAGATGTCAAGCGTCGATACAAGGATGTCTCGTACATTGAGTAGCATAGTTTCGTTGTACTGTTAAAAATATAATAGCATTTGATCGTATCTAGCCGTATCTATTAGCTGTCCCCTTCGAACGACACCGGTTGTTGGGTGCAAGGGAAAATATGGAAACTACCGAAAGTGCACAGCCGCCTGGCAGTGAAGCGGATGTACAGGAGAAGGAAAAGGTGGCTGCGACCGACGATGGAGCGGGCATACCATCCGGGTGCCCGATGGCAAAGCGTAGAAAAGTCGATTCGTCATCCGGCAGTGGGAAAGGGAGCGAATCGGAGGAAGACAATCCGGCGGACGCGACGCCGAAAGAGGCCGCTGCAGTGGATAACCTGCGTGAGTTTGACGTGCTGGATGAGGTGCAGGGTGACAATTCAGACGAGGACTCGGAAACGGGTGGTAAGCGATCGCTGTTAAACGGAGGAAGAAACAGATGAAATAAATAGTAATCTTATCCCGTTTCCGACCAGCCGGTGACATGGATGATGGCAGCTCGGAAGGATCGGACGTCAACTACGACGATATAGAGTCCATGCTGGATGAAGGCCTACCGGAGGAGCTGCGCAACACGAACAAGAAGCAGCCGTACGAAGAGCGCTTCAAGCAGGTGCTCGAAGAGAAGGGTCGCAATCATTTCGAGGTGCTGCCGGAAGGATGGGTCCAGGCCACGCACATGAGCGGAATGCCGCTGTATCTGCACAAAGCGTCTCGCGTTTGTACCGCCTCTAGGCCGTACTTTCTCGGGCCGGGCAGTGTGAGGGTAAGTAATTTCGCTGATATCGAGAGAGCGAGGAGTTTCTAATCCCTTTTTTACGCCTTTTCAGAAACATGAAATACCGCTCAGCGCCATCCCTTGTCTCAACTATCGCAAAGCGCTCGAGAAGGAGGATGAGCTGAAGAAGGAACTGGCGGCCGCTACCGCTGCCCAGGCAGCCGCTGCTGCAAACGGTGCAGAAAACGGCGACGCGAGCAACGAGGCTGCCAGCGAAGGACAAGAAGGAGTCACCAAAGAAGCGGCCGAACCGGTCCAGGAGCGTCAGCTACACAACGCACAGCTGAGTAAAATGATTGCCAGCGCTACGACCACTGCCGAGGCACAGGCCAACGCCAAGCTGCTGCCGCTGAAGGTGAGCGCCAAGATCGAAACGGTCACCGAGAACCTGAAGGCCCAATCGCTCACCTCGGACGCGGTGGTGGAGTACTGCAAGAAGCTGTTCCGCTTCAAAACGATACGCGTGCTGCGCTTCAAATCGTGGGCAGCACGACGAAAGTTCACCAAGCACCGGAAGCACATAAAGAACCTACAGCGCCCGACGCTGCCGGACGGTACGAAGCTGATCACCTTCCCGATGCTGAACATCGAGGACGAACAGGGCAATCCGCACGCCCGGCCGAAGAAGGAGTGGATCATGAACCCGAACGGAAAGAGCTACGTTTGCATTCTGCACGAGTACGTGCAGCACGCCCTGCGCAAGCAGCCAACGTACGAGTTCAAGGAGCTGGAGAACGCAGCGACCCCCTACTCGGCGACGGTTACGATAAACGAGCTAAAGTACGGCACTGGCTACGGTACCAGCAAAAAGCAGGCGAAAAGTGAAGCCGCCCGTGAAACGCTCGAAATCCTCATCCCCGACATGAAGGACAAAATTACGGGCAAGGATGCGAAGGGTGCCTCGAACGGTGGGGGCGCCGGTGCTGGCGGCAGTGGCAGCGGTAGCTCACAGCAGCAATCGTCCGATCTGCGCGAGCTGTCCGTGTTCGATGAGATCAAAATCGAGGACCCGCGGGTGGCCGAGTTTTGTGCGAAAACGACGGAACCATCGCCCCATGCCATCCTGCTTACCTGCCTGCAGCGCAACTTTGGGCTCGGCGAGGTGCACATCAACTACGAGGTGAACACGATGAAGCACCGGAAGAACGAGTTCACCATGACGGTGGGCAAGCACGTGGCCACGGTCGTGTGCAAGAACAAGCGGGACGGCAAGCAGCGCGCCTCGCAAGCCATCCTGCAGATACTGCACCCGCACATCAAGACCTGGGGCTCGCTGCTGCGACTGTACGGCAACCGGTCGGTGAAGTCGTACAAGGAGAAAAAGCAGGAGGAGCAGGAAATTACCGTGCTGCAGAGCAAGGCCGCCATTAACCAGCCGAACTACGCGATCCTGGAGAAGCTGAAGCAGGAAATGTCCAAGCTAGAGGAGCGGCAGCGCAATGTGCGCGTGATCGGTAAGTTTGTGCCACCGTCGGATGTGGATCTACCGACCGGGGCGGGGGCAAACTTAAAGAACGTGGATCTATAGGTGGGTTTGTGTTCAGCGCGGGACCCATTGGGGCGAGACTGAGCAGAAACTGTAGCAGCACTGTACCAAGGGGAAGCAGCAAAAATCCAGTGATTCAGCTAAGATTAGCAGCGACAACCGGCTGGCAACCGAGTGCCGCAGCTTACCTATTTGCAGAGCAGGCAATAACCATCACAATTCCTACAATCTTCATCATTTCCCGTGCTTTCTCAGCCCCAGCAGGAGGGGGGAAAGTCCTTTAAATAGATTTATTCTTAATTTTATCTACTACATCCATAGAACCGTTCAGAAATCGTTGTATATATAACGAGCGCTGTAAAAGTGCAGGAGCGTAGCAAGTGCACGCAGCACTAAACGAGAATTGATTCGCCAAGAAAACGGTAAAGCCATACATTAAAGCAATTCAACGTCTCTGTTCATTCAATGCATTGTAATGGGTGAAAGAAAATTCCTTTGCAGCGAACAAGGAATAACGTTAAAACAGTCAAAAAGGTTTCTTTCTACAAATTAACCATACCGTGACGCTGGCAGCGAAGAGTTTGTTAGGAAACATTTGTGGTTTTTATTTATTTCTTTGCAAATTGTTTCTCTTCCCACCTTCCCGCTGTATGAACTGAGGCTTCGTCGGCCGAATCGATCGAGAGCACTGTCTGAGTGTGCTAAAGTTAGGTAGATTCGCCGCAAGACTTTAAAGAGCTACAGTTTAATGGTGAAACATGCTTCTACTAGTCTCTTCTACCACATACACGAATACACACATCTCCGAGGACGCTTCCGATTTTGGTCAATTTTTTTGAAGTTACGCATGCATGGCCCAGTGTCAAGTACACCACAGAACATCCATTCCCTAGCCCCTAACACCGTTTTTCGTTTTTTTGTGCTTTATAGTGTTTGTCTGTTTGTTACTTAATCTAATGAATGCGTGTGTTTGCTTGCTTGCGATAGTAATGCTTATGATGCTAGTAGTTTAATAATTATGAATTCAACATAACGTCCGTTGCGCGCATCGCTTCTTAACCGCTAAAGCGAAGCTTCTTAACTTCTACTACATCTTTGTTTTTTTTTTCTCCAAAGACTCTTCTAATGAATCTTTACCGCCACCAGAATGTTGCCGTATGGATCCGATTACGTTTGCCACTCAAACCATTAAATTAACACTGCTGCAGTGGTGCAATTGAGTTAGGTGCCTTTTGGTTTTTGTGGTTGTTTGCATAGCTTTATCTACTTCCACTTTACACACATATACGACGTAATGGCTTTCTCCCTGCCACCTTCACAACAAGCCTAGTGCTTGGGTGAGGCGCAGGAACGGATAAGCGAATTCGAATTCGATTTTTTCACCACTTTTGTTTTGAGTTGCATTGTGGGTTGGTTTGTGCGTGTTCTCTCTCTCTCTCTCTTTATTTCACAGCATCCCTGAAGCATTTTGTTTTGGTAGCTTTGCAACCGTGCCATTTGAGATGCATTGCATTTGCTGAATGTCGCTGCTGCTGCTGCTGCTGCTGCTGCTGCGGCTGGCTCCATCGTTTTGATATCACATTTAAGTATATTTGTATGCTTTGCTGACCAGTTTATGTACAGTTGATCAGTTGGTTTTGTTTTTGTTTGAGTAATTATTATTATTATTATTATTAATTCCCGCCTGCCTTTACTAAACATGGATGCTTGCATTGGGTTAAGAAACCTGGAATTTCCAAAAGGAGGGGCCTTGTTGTTGCGTGTTTGATGAGTAAAGTAAATAGTACGGTTTTTACGGTGCGCACGTGGCCATGTGTATTGGACACGCATCACGGGCAAGCGATCCTGGAACGCGTGTTGTCCGATTTTGTGCAGCACTGTTGTGAAGCTTTGCCTGATTTTGTACATCTCATGTTGTGTTCTTTGTGACTAGGTATGTGTGTGTGTTTTAGGTTTAATTTTGCGGTTTTTTAGGCACTTATTATACAATTATTTGTGGCCTATCGTTTCTGTTTTAAATAGTTTTATCCCGTTCCTTTACCATTTCTCTCCACCACGTTACCTATACAGCTACACGGTGTTTAACTTACACGCTAGCAAACTTGTGTTGTGTTGGTCGATTCGAACTCGTACACGCGGGGATTGTGCACTAATAATGGGCTGAAAGTAAAAAAGCTTAATACAAACTAATCTCCTCCACCCTTGTGCGCCGAGTTGGGTTGGGATGACGCCGTCACTTAATCCATTCCTGATGCCACGAGGGCTTAACCACACTAATGCGGCCCCTTTCACCCTGACACTTTATCTCTCTTTCTCTCTCTTTCTCTTGATCTCTCTACATCGGGAAGGTCAGGGCATTGCCGCTTGAAACCATCGCTACTAGTGTGGTGCATTCGCTTCGCCTAGCCATGAAAAACCCGTCCAGCAGGGGGATGAGCTAATACGTATTGCGCACAGTTTTTACAATCCTACCTTATCCTTATCGGGTTTTTTTAGTTGGTGGTTCCCCGTTTTTGTTTTTTTTCGTTTGAGTGTTTGCAAATTGTAATACTAATCTGGTGCAATAATGTACTATCTCATTTGTTGGGTGGTGGTGGTGGTGGTGTATTTTGTCGTTCCCTCTTCTCCAGAAAGAATATGATAGATACGGTCCATAAAGCAGCTTTTCGTCTGCCATTATGAGTGTTTTTTTTTTTGGAGTGTAATTTACTTCCCTAACTTGCTTTTTCTGCTCCTGCACAGGAAACAGCGCACCAATAAATAAGAACATTTACTGATGAGTGGACAAAATCACCAAAAAATACAAGCTGGCTTGCTGCTTCTGCACCCTACAACAAGGAAATAAATGATGCCCTCTGTTTTGGCAGGGTGGAAATGTCCCGTTTTTTTTCTCTCTCTCTCTCTCTCTCTCTCTCCAGCAGCACCATGCAGTGCCGGATGGTGGACACCCGTTGAAGGCAAAAACACCAAAGTGATGGTGGTTAGAAAAATGCTCGAAATAGTGTAATGCTTATATGCTTCCTTCGTGCCTATTTTGCTACTATATGGAGGGGGCTGAGACTGGTACAATATGTTGCCATTGTCACTGCTTTTTCTTCTCCCAGTGATCGTCCCCACACAGTCACACACAAATAAGATTTGATCTTGAAATACAAGCAGCATCATAAAGTTGGATTTGTACGTATAATGTTTTGGGCATGCCGTGTGTGTGCCCGTTGGGATTGGGGTTGGCCGAGAAACCGAAAGTCCACTTTCACCACTATCACACCACCATCAGGGAAGAGAAGCTACATTGTTCGGATTTATTTGCACCCCTTTTTTCCTGCATTGGTCTAGCGTAATAGAACGGCAATGGAACTGCTTTGCTGCGATTCCCTCTACTCGCTCCCTCGCTTACACTAACAATTCTTTTTCTTTGTTTTTTGCTAACGAGACGGATCTTGTGTGTGTGTGTATGTGAGAGAAATAACAACATATATGCTCTGTATGGTACGTTTTAACCTACAACACGCGCATACGCTCTGCCTCTTTTCAATTCGATCTGCATTGCACATTGTGGGCCACACGCGAAATGTGAGTGGCGCGATTAACAAAACGTGTCCGTTTTACAATTACAATCACCTGTGAGTGTGTGTGTGTGTGTGTGTGTGTTTGTGTGTGTTTGGTTACTGCTTGTTTTATGGCATTACAATTTACAACTGGTGCTAGAACCGTAAAGACAATATGTTCCTTAACTGTCTAGTAATTGGGTTTAGCTTTATGCTGCTCCGTTATGTTATTTATCTTGTGAGTTGCTTTTGATTTGCTCTTTTTCACCATTTTTCATTTCTTCCCCCCTTTCTATAGCGCTCTATATATATGTATTCCATTGTGTACGCTTCCTGTTTTGAAGCTTTCGATAATTATTGATATAGTATCTCCTGTTCCATATAAATGTCTGCTACGCTTGTATCAATTTCATGCATTTAAAGAAAACATTTACCTATGCGATTTGTGTATGTTTTTTTTTTTGCAATACTTTTGTGTGCTAATGGTAAGAAAAATTGTTTCTCAAACTCATACACAAAAATACACTGTATCAAACCAATCCCCCCCCAGGGGCAACCCCCGCGGATCCTGCGAAACACGAGCGTTAAAGCGATTTTTTGTCTGTGTTTTTGATTGGTTTTGTTGTAGTTTTGTATTATATATTGGTCATAGTTTCCCAGTTCACTCTAAAAGACCCCCACCCTCACCACCCAACGGACTACGCTGAATCTGTGTGCCTTCATAAGACATCGCACGAGGGCGGACCCCTCACCCAGCTGCACTTTGTTTTCCGATCACTTTGTTAGCTTCCGTTGACGGTACGAAGCCATCCGGACGGTTGGGGTGGAATGGTCACTGACCCGAGCAGTGCCGTACCGAGGGCAACGATCACCGCGACCAGTGGCAGGGTGGGCGAGCAGGACCTTCCCGATGGCTGGGCAGCATTACAGGCGTCCGCATCGTTGCAGCTCTGCAGGCATCCGTGCACGTATCTGGCGGGACGATTGTTGGAAAAAGCGAGCAGAAAATGAACCTCAGTTACCGTGGAACCGTGGTTTTTTTTTTCAGAAAATCGATTACCGCGCGAATCGATGCTCTTCTTACCTATCGTCGTAGTAGAACCGTCCGCAGTGTGACATGCGAATTATTTCGGTATCCGTCGTCAGGGTGCCACTGTCCAGGGCGCATCCACGAACGGTGATCGTTTCGCCGGTGTCATCTGCGGAACAGAAACGAGAGAGAGTGAGTGAGAGAGAGAGAGAGAGAGAGAGAGAGAGAGAGAGAGATAAAGAGCGAATGCACATCAAATGGAATTGAATCGAGATGGATGGGTCGGTTCATTTTCACTTATTTTAAATTGGGATTTAGGGTATCACAATTGTGTGCAATTGCAATACGTCCCTAAATCGATACAGTTCGCTTTTAATTAAAACACGTACATCCAAACATGCAGGCTGTCGGATGGACTTTCCCACCTATCATTATTACAAGGCAATTAGATGCACCTAAGCTAATGCCGATCGATGCGTTTGGCACGTCCGAACGGCTGCAATTAATGGAATTTCCATGGTAATTCCGAACCAGCCTTTTCGCTGTATCGCTTCAATACAGTGTGTGTTATGTTTGTTATTTCTTCTTTTTTTTTGTGTGCGGCTTTGCTTTGCTGCACTTTATGCCTCATCGACCTTGCTGGCCAAGTATTGGCGCCGGTACATGCGTACCAGACGACACCAGACGACACAGGCACTAAATTCCACACTGTGTCACTGTGTGGTGCACCGGGGTGCGACGGGGTAGTATTTGGACGCGTCGTCCTCTTCTACCGTGGACCGTGCACGCAGGAAACAACGGCCACATGTTGACAACACTGGGAAGATACGATGTGGCCTTTTGATCGTTGTTTTCCTCCAAAGGTCAGAACAGAGCTGACAAGGATTGTGTGTGTTTGGATGTGTGTCGTGTGAGTAATTGACTTTTGTGCAATAACAAAACGAACGGTGCTGTGTATGGTGTGTTGTGGTTGTGTATAATGCATCCAATAAAGGCACAGCAATCAACACGTTCACAGGCCACAGGAAATGAAATGGAAGCTTTTGTGTTATTTTTATGTTGATTGGTTTAGTGATTTTTTTGTTTTAAATCATTTCCAAATAAAATGTATGCCAAATGAACAAAAAAAAGTTTTTCAAAACACTTTCGATTTGAACTCGGATCTCGGCGGATACAAAACACGCTCGGGCAACGCATACGGCTAAAAGCAAGGAGCAAGTGCCTACTGTTACATATGAATATGAATGTCATTTTGACAAACATTAGACACTTTTTTACTGTTTTCTGAGGCAATTTTCAATTCGGTGAACAGCATTATTCACCGCTCGCAAGATGTTTTTCACCATTTCAGCTATCCCAAATATATGACAAACTATTGAGAAACATTTCACAAGCGGCGAATAAAGGCGATGAATCTTTGCAAACCGACATAGAATTACACTTCAACAAAGCAGCACTTCATCAGCACTTTCCAAACGATTGCACGAAGCTCATCGATCTAACCATTTCTGCGCAACGCAACATTAAACATTTGCTGCACTACCGGCTACATTGTAGCGCTGAACTCTGCACCGCATCGCGTGGAATGGGAA
The DNA here is from genome assembly GCF_017562075.2 of Anopheles merus. Lineage (NCBI taxonomy): Eukaryota > Metazoa > Arthropoda > Insecta > Diptera > Culicidae > Anopheles > Anopheles merus. The sequence continues at coordinate 16,363,515 of NC_054082.1, forward strand.
AAAAAACAATAACAAATAAAGAAAATAGAAAGAAACAAGCGAACCCCCGTGCGAACGGGGCAATAATACTCACCATAATAGCCGGCAATTTTTATGCAGGACGTGGCCGGAAACAGCCCATCCCGGCCCTTGCGGCCGCCCATGCACGGTGACTCCAGGATCGCCGCCGAGTAGTTGTTGTGGAACGGATCATCGCACGCCTTATTGGCACCGTTCATTGAAACGCACTTAAAGCAATCGATACCGTGCGCTGGAGATGGAGGCGGCGCATGTTTTTTTTTCAAACGCAGAGCGGGGAGAAAATAGAGAAAAAGAAAACGTGTGATTTAACACCAACAAAAGTGCACTGAATGCAGAGCCGAGAGAGGGAGAGAGAGAGAGCGAGAGAAAAATACAGGTAAATGAAACTGTTTTCTTTAGGCGAGATGGGGAAATTTTGAGCATTTGGGGATGGGTGTGGGTGGGATTGGCCAAAACTTGGCAATGGAAAGGATCATAAATCAATTTATTATCCCTGCTCGCACACTCGGGTTGGAGCAATCCCTAAAGATGGTACATTTTTTTGTTGTTGATTATTTGTAGCATAATTCGGTTGTACAGCGTTCTGTATTCCATTGAGAGATGCTGAAGCCTACTTTGGATGGAAAAAGGCGTCACTATTCCGGTTAGAGAAATGACAAGTTCCGTTTTGGCAACGGACAAATTCCTTCTTTTTTTCACCAAACCACTCGCTAGCTGTTTGGCTGGCTTTGCGCGAAAAGGACGCAAAAACTGTTTTACAAACATTAAATTCGCCCGGCACAGGCATTCACGCACACGTGCGCTATGCAAATGCAAGATTTACGTTAATTGGCTTATGAATAAAAGATGGCGTGTGTGTGTGTGTGTGTGCGCTCACCTGGTCCTCCCCCTCAGCATTCTGTACCACCAGGGCAAAGGGAAAGGGACTGCCGGTAACTCTGATTGCATCTCCTTCGGGCGCTTCAAACACAAGCACACACACACACACACACACACACACACACACACACACACACACACACACACACACACACACACACACACACACACCACACACCACACACACACACACACACACACACACACACACACACACAACACACACACACACACACACACACCACACACACACATACACACACACACACACACACACACAACACACACACACACACACACACACACGCGCACACACACACACACACACACACACACACACATACTTCGCATCCTTTGCATTCTGTGGTACGTGTTCACGTTGATTAATTATGTATTTTCGTATGCGGACCCGAAGGACCATCGAATAATCAAGCCAATGGGTGCGCGACGACCAAACATGTCACCCACTTTCCCCACCACCACCACCACCACCGCCACTGTGAAGTTGTTTGTCACGTAAACAAAAGCTTCGTAAACAATTTGTGGCAAAGAATGGATTGGCGCACACACACACACACACACATTTTACTGCATCGCTGCACACAAACATCGTGGTCATCCATAGGGCCGGGGCATAGTGCATTGCCGTGATACCACCACTACACCTAGCTTGCCAATTATGGTTGGCATGGTTACCCACGCCGCTAATAAATTATGAACGGGGTCGAACAACAATCACACAAACAAACAGAACAAAACAAAACAAAAAAGTACGATGAAAACAATTTCAATGGATGCGCCTGGTTATTTGTAAAATTGGTTTTCGTTCTACCCTATGCGTGTGTGTGTTTGTGTGGGTCACCCGTTGCAGTGTTGTAGGGAGGGGGGGGAAATTGTGCGCTTTAATTTAATTGCCAATTGTTGTGCCAAAATGCTTGCGAAATTTGGGCACCGTTTTGCTTCTGAGAGCGCCCAATCTCTAAAATGCATTCTTTTGTAATGCAGCATAATCCATAAATCACACCCGAAGGGGCATCGGGGACTCGGGGAGTTGGGTAAAGTAAAATCCAATTGCATGTGTCCCACACATTCCAAAAAAAAAAAAGAAAAGCTGTTGAGATAAAATAATCCACAAATTGTAGGACGCACAGCTTAAAAGAACGATTGTGCTTTTGTAAAATATGTAAACTATCGACTTTGAGCCGAGGAGCACAGGACCGTGAGTTCGTGTCCACTTTACGTGCTACGTGCCAAGTGCCGCCACATCATCATTACAAAGAGAGAACCATCCTCCGGTTCGAAATAGCCACGCCGGAAATGTAAATCACGTACGTCCGGAACGTCTTTTTTATTCTCCTTCGACCGCCATTGATTCACTTCCGCCTTACACCTGAATGTGATCGATTTTCTATTCCATCTTTTCACCCACTAGCCGAACACATGGGCAATAAATTTGGAATTCTGTTCAAAACCACAACCGCACAATGCATTGTCCGTTCCGCTTGCCTCATACAATATTCAACCCGGATGTCGATCAAGCAATGTAAAACAGCGTGTCGGTACACGAACACGAAAAGGAAAAAACATGATCAATTCATTCGAAAGCAAAACGGGCTCAAGTGCTTCACCATTCTAAATGGTAAAATAATAGTATTACGTTTACTATTTTGCTTGCCTTGGAAGTACACGTAAAAGCAATCGCTCTGTCACTATAAGCTTGAAGCTCCCTATTTATTTATTTTAGTTATTTATTTATTTGATATATAACCGACGGACCATCGTGTCTAATATAAAACCCCCAAGCAGCGCAATTCTGTCTCAAACTGGTTGTTAGCTAGGTGTCAGCTAGTCGTCGCCTTCGTTGCATTGAGTTGGGAAACGTATTTTATCTTACTTTACAACGAATGTGTGACAACACGATGGAGAGATGCTTCCAAGCCAAGCTCGCTCCCCCCAAAAGACAACATCCTGTTGTGTCGTATGGAGCGGTTCAATTAAAAGTCTCTATCTACCTGTTGCGGGGACAATATCTTGCCAATAGCAACCTTACCACCGAGAGCTGCCCGTTGACCCTATCACCTGTCGCATGTGATCAGAATTACTATCTGTGGAAATCTCCTTATCCTTTAAGCTTTATTTTCTACACACTCCTTACACAAGGATAGGACGCATTCTCTCGCAGCTCCTCATATCGAAAGCTTAAGGAACACACACACACATTCACACACACACACACACACACACACACACACACAAATCACTTATTGTTTCGTGGAAAGCATAATAAAATGGCTGCAATATATACTTACCCGTCGGAAGCGGAACCACCACGACCATTACCAGCAGCAGCGCGGTGAGGGATGCGACTACCTGCGCCAAGGTGCTGCTGCTGCTGCTGCTTGTGCCGCTGATATGTTTTAATATGGCCACCATATTGACTCGTCTGCCACGTGCCGACCGGGCCGTTGCTCCCCGTTGCGTCATTCCGGAACGGTGCAATGCTGGTCGGGCCCGAGCGTCTCAAAAACACCCGTAAATGCACCCGTACGGTGGAGCTGTTGCTCAGGGGGACGACCGTACAGGGGCACGCGCACGGCACACCAGACCCACCACCACTCCCATCAACGCTCGGGGGGGGGGGGGGAGAATGGTGGTTTATAAAAAATTAATGTTTTATGGGCGTGTTTACTTTTCACCTTGCCTGCCCGGACCGTCAGCCCGAGAAGATGGGGAGGTTTTGGGGGAGATTTCTGCGTCACGGGACAGTGTTGTAGTAGGGCACGGTGGGGGACGTTTGTCGTTTGCGGTACGGTTTATGATATTTTCTAATTAAGGTATGTTTGCATATTCGACCGCATTTGCCAAAGGATCCTTTCCTTCTTTGCTTTAGTTCTTGGTGGTCCCGTTTTTCGCCCCCTTTTTGTAGAGTGTGTGTAGAGAAAAACTTTCCACTTTCTGCCACTCCCAAGGGGATAGAAGCTTTTCTCACTGCCCGATCCGCCTGCTTCTTTGTACGGTGGACTCTCCTTCACCAACGGAATGGCGAGATGGTTAAATAAAGTTCCGTCAAGTGCCGAGAACAGGCTGGAGTTAAAGCCAGGCTTTCCAGCTCACCACACACATAGGCGCGCTCTCTCTCTCCCTCTCTCCAACAGAAACAATGACGCTGCGGCAGGAGAGACAGGGGCGAACTTGAAGATGCTGCGAAATTCTCCAATGGTTTCGCTTTCGGACAAAACCTATTACTTTGTCGCTTCGTACGCCGGATGCGTTCCCCCTTCCAAACGTCCTCCCGTCCCTGGGGCTAATGACGAGTGCTGCGAGTGGTGCTAGATGTACAAGTCCGTGTGCTTAGGGACGCTGCTTTGGTCATGGTCACGGGTTTTGCAGGACGCGTTGGCCGGTTCGTTGGCATGTAGATAACGTTTGGTTCCTCCCGTAGGTCCCTCTCTCACTCCGTTTTCCGCGGCGGCTGCAGTTCATCCACAGCTCACCAGTTCTATTTTCTGCACTAATCCTTCAGCGAGCAGCTTCCGCCGGGGCCGTTTTTTTTTATGTCTCTGTCTCCTTTCGCTTGGTTGGACAGCTTCCCCTACCCGTGTGGTCCAAGCGGATCACGAAAGCTCCCGCACCGGAAATCGTTCGGTCAGCGCGTAGAGGCAGGCAGCGTAGACGTAGAAGAATCTCTTTCGGGGTGTCCTCGTACGCTCCGTGCGGTGATTTGCGCTTGTAGTACTTGTCCCTTGTCCCGGTCCCTCGTTTGGCTTTTCCGCCCTGATGGGTTGAACGCGGCTCAACGCTGTTTTCGCTTTCCCACTGTGGTGTTTTCACCGCCTCATTCACATGTCGCGCACGGGGTGATGGGAAGGGACGAACAGTTCCGTGCCTTCAGCTTCAGACTGGACTTTGTGATGATGTCAGTGTTGACGTTTCCTTCTCGCCGCGTCACTATATCATCGCCGCCTACTCCAAAACGTTCGTGCGCACTGATCGTGAAAATTGGATTTGATGGGTGGATTCCGCTCACCACTCACCGAAAAGCAACCAAAGCCGCACCAGCCGAACGCATGAATACAAATGCTCGAATTCACATCATATATTTTTTTATGTGCCGGTCCTGGTCCCCTCTACCAACCGTGTCCGTGCTGATTTTTGCGTCTCCAGTGCGGGTGCGGGACTGTTGTCGTTTTATAGCCTGCCCTACGTCGCCTCTCTCTCTCGGTGTGCGCTTCCACACCGATGATGAATGATTATTCGTTCGTTTCAATTATTACTGCCACACTGGGCCGCGCTGAGCGTTTTGCCGGTCGAGCGTGCCAGCAGCCAGGTCTGATGAAGAAAAGAGAAAATTTGGGAAATAAGCGCACACACAAAAAAACAAGAAAATACGACTGAAAACAGACGCGCCACAATCGCTCCCACCTCAATGGTCCACCTCAATGATACTAACCAAAGAAGAAAAAACACACACACACAAGAATGAAGAGGAACAACTTCAAAGCCGACCGGTTTCGGTGAAATGGAAAAATGGCCATTAAAACGTGCGGCATTAAAAGCAGATAACGATCGAGGTACTACTACTACTACTACTACCGTCGAGAGCTCACAAACAACAGCACAACAGCAGACAAAAGTCACACGAAGATGATAAACGGGACGAGTGCTGCAGGGGCTGTTGGGATCAGCAACCGCCGCGAAACCGGCCGTAAATGGTGTGTTGTACGGAAAATTGATTGATTTCCCTTTTCATTGGGTGTTGGGTGCGATTGCATGTGCTTCGGTACAGTGGAGCAGCTCCATAAAAGCGATTGAAGAAGGTCTGTGGAAAACGCAATTCAAACATCGATTGTACCGGCAAATTGCTCGTCAATGTGTAGGGTTTTGATTTGTGTGTGTTTGTGAGCTACTTCTGTGTTCTTCTTTAGTTGTTTGGAACAGTGTCTGGGAATTTAAGCGAATGAAAAGCATTAATTTGGCAGAATTGCATCGCATGGTTTAGTGAGATAAAGCATAGTCCAATAATTGTTCTGGTGCCGTGACCAGGATACCGCACAGTGGGCTGTATCGCTGTCGCACAAACGCAATTAAATATTAAACGAAAAACAAATAAAATCTAATGAGACCGAACGTAATCTTACAAGAACAACATCTCTGCCAAAGTTTGTCTTGTTTTTTTTCGGTTCACAAAAACCAAAAAAAAACGCTCCTCTCTTAATAGCGCCACCTCAAGCAAACACGCAACACGCGCAGTGTGAGTTGGATGCGGACGACACGGTTTAATCTTCTTCGGTCATAAAAGTGGCTTCTCGTGAAATAAATCTTTTATGGTCACTCTATCTCTCTCTCTCTTTTATTCCTACTTTCTCTTCCGTTTGTTCGCAATTTTCTAACAACTCAAAAAAAACCCCCCCGGCACACCAAAAATCCTTGTCCACGTTGTACGATCATTTTACAACGTTCTCCACACACTGGGTCGTATTTGTGTTTGAAGGATTTAATCGGCTCGCACCATCGTTCACACACACAGTTCCTGCTTCAAGAGATTTGATGGGCACTCTTAAATCACTAACTTTTTTTGCTGTGCGCTGTTCGTATCTCATGTTCCACTTGCGCCCGTTTGGCGAAAGATTACACGAGGTCATATGGTTTTGGTTTTATTGCTGGAGTTTTTTGTTTCATCTTCTGTGCATTTCACCTCTACACATACCTTGCTGCTATATTAAGCCACATACATTCTAGATTGCGCGCAAGGATCAAATGAAAATTTCATTCCACTCTAGCAGAATGGTTCGCTTCATTAGCTCTTCGCTTCGGGCCCTCCCGGGTGCCGGGATCGACCCTAAACCCAATGAGACACGGACCATCTCCCCCAAAAAGGCGGGTGTAAAGTTACACAAGTTAATGTCCCACCTTGGCCCCATTCATTTGCACACCTTTTGTTTCAGCAGCGCTACGGACCTGGTCCAGCCGGGTCGGGTCGGAGCTGGAGCCAATAAAATAGCTTCGTTCAAAATTTAATCTATATTGAAATCAAGCTTCTTTCCCAGCCTTCTGTCAAACATCTCTTGCTCTCGCTTGGGGCAGTGTAGTGTCCGGTATCGAATGGTTTAAATCAACCTTCCCCCTATGTCGGTACGGTGTGGTGGTGCACACGACGAAAGGAAAAAGCTAATCTAATTTCCCTCGAGCTTCTGCTGGTGGTCAAAAATATGTTCCCAAGCGGCGTCCAGAGAGACAACGGCGCCAAACACCGAACGACCGAAAGTCCATCGTTTGTAGATCAATGTGGATTCGATGTCGTCCTTGTTCGGGGTGGTTGCTTGGAAGGATCCAACCCAGCCATAGGGCAAAGAACCAGCAATCGTGGGTAAAATTTTAATTTCTTCTACCATCAGGGCAAAGCTTACGGGCGGGCAGCGACGCAGAAGTTGGCAGTGGCTCACTTTGCTGAAGTGGGAAGGAAGCAAGGATAAAAAGAAAAACCCCGTCGGAAAGGTTAAAACCTTTCAGCCCGTTGGCTTGCTAAAATCAACACCGAACCTGGGGGGTGGAAAATTGGCAGCGAAAGGGCAGCGAAATTTACTTCACTCGTTTGGTTTCGCTAGGGCTGAGCAATCTTAACACAGATCAAGGTCAAACAGATCGATAAGCCGTTACGCAAACGTTCGTAAACTTGTGCAAATCATGACATTTTAAATAACCTCAATCTGTAGTCGATCTGATAACTTCCAAGTGATGCAAAGTTTCTTTCTTCCGTTACCGATTGCACATTGACCCGTGCATATTGTTTCAGCGATCGGTATGATAAGCCGTGCCCTTCAAGATCCAACGAATTCCGTACATGAAAAATTACACAAAAAACGGCATTCCCTTGTTCGCCTTCCCGTAATGCCGAATTACATGCACATTCTTTTTTCGGAGCTTTTAAAAAAGTTTATCAAGAAAAGTGGGGAATTCAACCCCCGAGCTCCACTTGGGACCAATTCCACCATTGATCCCACGCAACAAATCCGATTAAAGAGGAAAGAATCTTTCGCTTCCCTCAATCCCCACCCATCGGCACCACGCGGTCACCTTTTTCGCGTCCAGCTTAGCCTAATCTGGTTATGTTTAGGGACCTTTTGTGGAGCGGGAAGCGGTTGGAATACCACCCGAGTAGGTCGTAAATTTGTCAACATTGTGTGTGTGTGTGTGTGTGTGTGTGTGTGTGTGTGTGTGTGTGTAGAGGGTCACTTTTGCCGCGTGTTTCCACAGGTACTGCGCGCCCCTTTTTATGGGAAAATAAGATACTTTCAGTTGCCGAAATCGCTCCCGAAAGAATGGTCCGAAAAAATGGAATTGACCTTCGGTGTGTGACACTGTGTTTTTCTTTCGCCCGTTGTTTAATCTTTGTGTTATGCGGTGAGCATAAAACAGTTTAACGACAACAAATGGGCAAATGAATCTCGGCTGGCTCGGGGGGGGGAAGACTTTTGTGCGAAAGAGATTTAAGCAATTTATGAGCCGCAGCTTAACTGTGAGAAGAAAAACTCCCGTGCACAAGTACTGGAGTGGTTTTCGACACATCTTGGCCTCAAGCTTACCAAAAACACGCCTGGCTAATGGGATCAATTATTACCTGGCTGGGAGCTTTAAGCCGCACAACGAATCAGCAATGAATCTAATTTTGCACCGTTATCGTTTCCCTGCAGGGATCCAATTTGTTTTCATTTCTCACAACAAAGTCTAGCGTCTACAGCAAACGCCGATGCCAAACGTGGCAATGGCTACTAAAAAATTCAATTATGACATCAATGTTTTGAAGCGAAGGGATAATCCCCTAACCATTAACCCTGCCTCCTGCCGGAAGGCTCTCCACGCCTAACGAGGAGCAAATCCGAGCCATGTGCGGACGGCCTTTGGAGATGGTAATTCATGCCGATTAGGGCTCAATGGTTAGATATATTCTCCCATCCTTTGGGGCCTGCGTGAGGTGTCCGTTTCTGTGCGTTCCTTTTTTTTTATTTTACAAACTAAAATGGTTTAATTTTCCCAAAGCTCATCCAACGCGCTCCTGCTGGTGGTGTCATAAAAGTGGGTCGGATCGTAAAAACAGCCTCCCACCGTGTCGGAAAAGGTGAAGCTGTTGATGTGTATTTTAAATTGAAGACACACACACACACAGATGACGGGCAACGCCGATCACTTAACATTACCGGGGGGAAATGCTGGAATGCGCACACGTGCGCTTGGCATCCATTCCCAGCCACCATTTATGGTCCTCCAGATTATAGGCCTTCAACGCTCGATGAGACCATCGTTGGCACAGAACGAGTACGACCGTGCGTGGCAGCACGATCATTGACAAACGTTTATTACTGTTTACATGCCGTACGAGAAGGTTCGAGTTTTTCGAAGATACGCAAACGACTAACTAGCGCTACGATACGTTCACGTGGCTACGACCGTCTTCGAAACGTACGCATTCATCAAACGACCGGATCGTGCTGTACGATGGAGGGAGCGATAAATTATACGATACGAGACAACCGTCTAAATGCATCTCCTTCTGCCGACTACACCGACACCGGCTGTATCCGACGTCTGTTCTCTGTCAACCCACCTTAGTAGCATCTTCGGACATGTTGCTTGCTGTCAGCTCCGATCCGCAGGACATTGTTTTGCGCAATTCGAAATTCGATAGACATCTTGATTGTGTCCTACAGCACGTGAACACGCACGTCAATTACTCAACGATGCGCATTTCCGATGCGTCTCGAGACGTGATTTGGAACCATATCTACGTGAAGCTAGCTAGCTTTTGTCTCGTCCAGTCATCTTCAATGCGCTAACCAAACAGTGGAATTTGGAGCGGAAACTCTTACCTTCCTTATTGTTCAAAACTATACTTCAAACCTGTACTGCATTATGAAACGCTGAAAAGAAACGCAGTTTCTTTCATCGACGTAATCCACCCTTTTGGGGGTGGAGTGTTTCCTTTTTTTTTGTGCTCCACTTCAAACTGTTCGCCAGCTTCTAACGGGCGTCACGCTGAATGTGAAATGATATTGACTGTAAGGTCTGGCCAAGCCCGCCCGCCGAGCAACCACCGCTGACCGTTTCTCTTCCGCCAACTAGGCCCCGCGCAAAGCCACTTTCTTTTGGCCAAAAGCTACCCAGCTTTCCCGCTGCTTCCCATCGCACTTTCCTTGAGGCGTTGGGGAGCCTCGAAAGGGATGAGATGAATTTTATGAAGCCGAACTTTTATGGAGATTTATGACATCATTATGAAGCATTTTATATCGGTTCCGAGGTCAGCCGGCCTTGCGGGGGTACGGGGTGGGAACGGAACAAATGCCAACCGGTGTTGTTGCTGTTCGGTTGTCGGAAAACGCGATCGATTGAAACGAGAGAAACGGTCTCTCACGTCCAGACATTGGGCCTTGAAGGGCGAGAAGCAGTAGGTTAAGCGGCCGAGCTGACTTGTTCAAGGAGCTAGTAAATAATTCTCGGGGACAGGCTCGTCTTTGCTGAATTATTGACGCCCGTTTGATGGTTTAACATGAAACCGAGCCGTAAAGAGTGTAGAATAATTAGGTTTGCCTTTGAAAGGAAAGCATCGAAGGAAATTAGCTATGAAACAGAGTAGTGATGTATACAATCGTTGAAGTTGCTATAATTCCAATATTTTTCTTCTAATATTGCTACAATTGTTGCTCAACTCGACGTTTATATCTTATTAGAGATGAACAAGAAGCTTAAAAGTTTGCTGTAGTCATGTTGCTTGCCTACAGACAGGCGAATAACGTTTCTGTGCACTTTAATTGATAGTTTTACATAAATATAATTTTTATAGCCACAAAATAACATGTCGAAGTAGAACGAACAGTGAAAGCGTTCTCGCACTTCTTAGAAAACCGCAAACGGCACGGTTTCGGTTACGGTAAAAAAGTTTAATTTTTCCACTCGACATGCACGCAGTGAAGCAAAAGCATCCACGGAATGCTTCTTTTATGGGCAATTACGCATGGCATGTAGTGCAAATGTCGCGTGGCCACCGCTGCTGCCTTGCGCGCTCGATCAAGAAAAATCAATACAAGCTTCTTCCGCCCGCTAGACGACGCCCGTCACGGAACGTTGATAGCAGCGCCATTACAGAGCTCGTGTCTCGTGCTTTGTGCGCTACCTGTTCCAAACGAGGGCACGCACAGCCCAGCACAAGTGTTAAGGGCACAGATGAGGGGATAAAATGTGTTACACGTTCACCAAGAACGCAATAACATTCCTGGCCGTGGCCAAAATCGGAAACGGATCAGAAAACGCGTGACTGATCATCAGCGGAAAAGCTGCCGCCGAGCTGCTGTTGCGCCACATTCCAGGACGAGCTTACTATTGTTATCACACATGGACACATGGTGTGTCCGAGCGGTGGGGAACTATATTTACTCCCTGCGGGCGAACGGTTGGTATGATCGTAAACATCACCCGGTTGGGACGGTTCAGGAGCAAACCCGTATCCTTGCGCGCGCGCCCTGCAAAAGGTGTTCGAAATGCGGCGGTAAATATTGGTTCAAGTACCCACCTTTGCTGGGCTTAGGCTTTGAGCCGATGCGCCAAAACACGTCATCGTCCTTCACTCCACAAAACGCCGAATGTTGCGAAAATGTTGCTCCACACACACAGACACACACACAAACATATAGAGTAGCGTTATGGCAGTGAACATTCCGGGCACGTGCAGGCCCCATTCCGGGGCTGCCATAGGGTGGGCAGATTTCGGGCAGGTTGTTTGCATGGGTCGAGAACCTCCACCTTCGCTCCCCTGTACCCGCACCATTGAGGCATACAAAATGGATTACGTACTTTATTTGTTTACATCAAAATTTATGTTTACTCCGTATGCGATCCGTAAGCCGAACAGCGCCCTGCAAAAGCCCTGTCGACAGCGGTGATGTCGTCAGTGGCAGCGCTCGTAATACAGCCACAGCAGAGCAGCTCCAGTGCGGCAGTAAGGCTCCAACCATACACCGATCTATCTGGATGGAGCAATGGATGAATGAAAATTGTTTTCCTTACCTCAAACCACCGGTTTCGGCGCAACGGTTTCATCACATTCCCATTTTAAGACCCACACGAAATCCAAAGAAACACATTCCGACCGTCCGCAGTGCCGGAGGATTCGGAAAGATTCTGCCGCCGTTGTTTTAGCCTCACAGTATCGCGTGAGCCGGGCGTGCAGCGTGAAACCATTTTCCAGCATTTTCCTCCGTTTCACTTTCACAGCAGTCTCGGTTCAATTTCTGCTTCGCTGCGAGGCGAGCCAGCCGGCGAGGATTTAAAATACGAGCATTGAAAAGTGAATCTGGTCGTAGCTGGCAAGGAAAATCCGCTTTATCCACCCCGGAGGAAAGTCTGCCCTGCATGTGTGTGCTTTCAATTAATGCAACAGCCTCTAAAAAGCAAACTAAGGCGAAGCTGCCGCTTCTCTGGCAACAGATGGAGAATTGCTCCGGTGGCGTATGCAAGTGAGATAGTGAGATTTCTCTTGTGGCAAATTGTGGCAAAAAGATTAATTTGAGAGTGGTGTGTGTATGTGTGGTTTTAGTGTGAGGTGGGTGGAAAATGGGGTGGCAATTTCCAGGCAAATGTAAAAACAGTTTCAACTTGCTGAAAGATTATTCGAAAACCGCATGAAAACGATATAAACGCCTGCTGGTATGCAACACGTCATGCACAGAAAGTAATGTGCTTGAACGACGCCTCAATGTATGCTAAAAAAAGTGTTCAATTGTTAGGTTAATGAGGTGTGTATGTATAAGGTGCATTATTTTATGATTTTATTCAAAACCATATTGTAAATTCTTGATATTTTCATATCATAAGGAATAAAAACAAAGCGTTCTATAAAATATCCTTTTCCACAACTACTTTATCAGATGAGTTTCTACACAAAGCGGTCACTGAACCAGCCACCACTGAGCCTGTTTAAAGCATTTCATTCCTTTAAATGACCCTTCCCGTTCTCCCTCACCATCCTCACCACACCAGAACGGGGTCGCTACCGTTCGGTACCGCCCACCGTTGGCGGTGCACGTTACGCGTTTCCCACATTTTCACATCCATTAATGGCGTTTTGTATTTGGTGCTGTTGCTTTATTTGCCACCTCGACCACCACCATCATTATCGTGGTCGGCCAACAACAACCACCCAGATCGACCCCCCCCCCTTCCCCTTCTCCCCCCGCTACGCTTTTGTCTGTTAGTCGCCACACTTTTGGTTAGCAAATTAAGAACGAAAAAAAGGGTTTCGCCTGTGAAGGAATCCTGGGCCCTGGGTGTGGCATCCCTCGTGGCCGGGAGCATTCAGCAGGGGAGGAAGAAGAGGGGGAACATTTTTCACGCCATTCAACATTCTTCGGTGATGTGGAACCCCATTCACCCACGTCAAAGTTGTAGGGTTCGGGGTTGATTTTTCACCGCCGACGAACAATGGGATGAAAAAACCCCGAAACCCTGCCCCATAGACTGTTTCTAGGAGCTTTTTTTTTTTTTGGGGCGGCGTTCGAACCCACCCGTAACGTGTCAGGTTGCTACACATTCTCATTAAAAGCACCGTTAAGGTTTTTTTTTGCTGTTGTTAGTTCGTTACACGATTGTGTAGTAAAATTTTATCGATACAAGGTTCCCGCAATCGACGATCGTTGCGAGGGAGAATAAGGGCCGTGATATCAGTTTTCTCCCGAATCCTTATAACTATATTCTCTTCTCCCAAAGTAAGGGCAGCCCAACTGGACCAATGTCTATTATTCTTGCTTTTTGCCGGCCCTTATTTGCGTTACTTTTACAGGAAAGCTTCTTCGTTTTACTTACTCCTCAGGAAGCTGCTTATCGGCATGGCAAGCTTGCCCCATTGTTTGTTGCGCCACAATTTTGACGAAGGCTGCCGTAGCTTGTGCATAAATTTAAATTTTTACACTACTCTCTGGCTGAACACCCTACCGAGATACATATCCATTGAGTTGTCTACAGTGACAAGTGAAAAGGGACCCATCCGCTATACCCAAAAGTCAATGGCGTGCGATCGTCAAACGCGGCCAAACGCCTCCCCGGTGACACGTCCGGAACCGGTCTCACCCGACAGGGCGGCAGTTCCCGGCCGGAGCTTTTGTTACAAAGAAAGCAGCACGGTGAAAGCAGAAAGGCAACCCATAATGCTTCACATCACTTTCTTTATTTGCCGGAATTTTAAACAAGTTCCATTCCCCATTTTCATATACCACTTTGTCGTATGTTTTATGAACATTCCTGAACATCTCGCAGTTGGAGGGAGGTGGTAAGAAAACCTCCTGCCTGCAGTGTGGAGAGGAACTCGCGTAACTTCCTGCTTCCTGCGCCATCCCACAAAGAGAATCTCCCTTCTTTTGGTCCTTAGCATTATGTAAAGCCACCGGCAAACACAGTCTCTCCCCCCTCCCCCCCCCCCCACCCACCCACCCCATCGACAGCCCTTTCAGCCGGTGCGTTCATTCGGAAACGCCATCCTTCCGAGCCCCATTTCAGGCAAACAGGCTTTTGTGCCGGTCGGTTCCTTCAACTAGCCCAACGACTTTCTTCCATTGTTGCTCACTTGAAGTGGGTCTTTCACCTGCTGAAATGGTACCATCCCACTGTCCTCGTTGCAGTCGCGGGCGGTTTTTCCTCAATAAGGATGGCAGCAATCCATCGTGGCGCGCTGAGTCTGTGTGTGGACACGGGAAAGTCGCGAAAAATTACAGCTATTTACTGTTGTGTAAAACCACAACTTCCTCTTACCCGCACACACAGACACACGCTTACACTGGGCTACACCAGTTCGTTCCACGTGCTCGTTACATTGTTTTTCGAGTGTGCCTTTGGCACTTGACAGCAGTGAATGCTGTCACTGGTGGGTGTGTGCGTGTGTGGTGCCATTTCTTCGCAGAGTGCTGCTCTTAAGCCAACTGACACGTTATCACAGACGGACGGCAGATGGAAGAGATACGAGCAGCACCATTGAAAGCTTTCTTTTTTTCGCTCTCTCTCTCTCTTGCAGCATGTGGGACGTGTATTACATTACTCTTCAAAAAAGGATGTCTTTTGAAATCAACCTTCAAGGCACACACACACACGCACAGGCAAAAAGCCCATTCCCGAATGTCGACGCTGGTGTGTCCTACGTTTTCAGAGCTGCCAGCCTTTCTGTCAGCTTGTTTCGAACGGGACCGGTACCGAGAGAACAATCAATTATTCAGCAAACATTCAGATTACAACGTCAATGTGTCTACCATGCAGCCCCTGGCCAAGATGCCCGGAGCAAGACGAATGCTTCGGCTGATCGAGTCTGACGTCCTTCGATAGTGCCATAGAGAGAGAGAGAGAGAGAGAGAGAGAGAGAGAGAGAGAGAGCGAGAGAGAGAGCGAGAGAGAGGGAGAGATAGATAGATAGATAGAGAGAGAGAGAGAGAGAGAGAGAGAGAGAGAGAGAGTAGCACACACACACAAACAGAAAGATGAAGATCTTTTAGCTTAAGACACGAACCCGCTTTAATGAACGTTGCTACACTCTGCTCGGTCTCGCTGGCTAGAAAACTCTCACAACTTCCCAGCGTGTAACCTAACGCACACCATTACCCTTCCCATGTTCCAGGACGTGCTGAGCAAAGGGCGGCGGCAAGCAAACGATGATTAATCTTTTCGCTCTACGGCGTCGGCAAAACTCTCGTACATCATCGCAGACGCGGGACCTGCGTTGGTGCTGCCAGTGTACCGTAATTGCCCCGATTGAGGAAAGCTCCTTCCGGAGGGGCCGTACGCGGAACCAAGCGGAGCGTGTGAGAATTTCATGCCCCGATTTATACATACACATCGAGATGTGTGCGAACGCTATATCATAATATCCTGGAACCGGAGTAGCGAGGAATCCACCAGGGAACCGCCACCACGGCTAATGACTTTCTCGCATCGTGCGCTCCGTTCCGGCCATTAAAACAATCCCGCATGGCCGAGCCGGCTGGCTGTTGCGATCATCATCAAGCTGTGAAATTCTCGCTAAAAGCCACCCATCGACACCGCACCGACGTCACGGAACGCACGGTTGTTGCGTCACGGTATACCTTCTCGGTGCCTCCTGACTGCAAACCATTTAAACAATTTCCCCTTTTGGCATGCCGCCGAAAGAGGGTTAGGTGCGACAAAACAAAGTGTGCTTTAAAGCTTGCCCCAAAAAACCGAAGAAGATGTAAGCGATCGCACGGCCCAGCACCGCACGATATCAACAGCAGCTGCCCCCTACTGATAAGCGAACTCTCCATCTTTATTCAGGTGCGCTTAAGACGACACACGGGTCCCGAGCAGCTCTGGCTTGCCGTCTGACGTCTGACGGTCGCCCGGGCCCGGTCGGCTTCTACGGTCGGAACGGTGGTGTTGGCAGCATTTAGGCAGATGACTTCCCGGGCCGGGCGTGTCGTTTGCAATGAAATATTCATTTCGGCCCGTCATGCTTCCATGGTCGCACGGAATAAATTACCCTCCACGCGGGCGTTGTGCGCACGGGGGGACGATTTCGCGCGAGCGAAACTAGTTAACTTCTGACATAATCAACAATGCTCAGCGGTCTTTGTTGCAGCAGAGGGGAGCGGTTTTTTTTCGTTTTGTTTTTGCTTGCCGTAGCTGTTGGGGCGGAAATTGAAAGTGACTTCGAAGAATTGGGCAGTGCGAAACTTACCAGACGGCATTGCAAGGTTTAGGGTAACGTTAGAACATTCTGAGCTGAGAGCAGTGGCGGATCATGGGTATCGGGGGCCCTACGCGGAAAGACGAGTTGAGGCCCCCTGCAAATGGTAAATGTAGTTGGGGGTGGGGGGGGGGGGGGGTAGTTGCACTAAACTTGCTGTTGGGAGAATGAAGAGTAAACTTGAAATGCCATTGGGGGGGGGGGGGTGCAAATGATTTGCCAGGCTTGGGGCCCCAACGGCCATCCTTCCGGGGGCCCTTGTCGCTAGTACTCTGTCCATACGGCATACTATAGAATGGCGATCTACGGGGCCCCTAAATCGGCGGGGCCCCAGGCGACCGCCTAGTCCGCCTACCGTTAGATCCGCCACTGGCTGAGAGCATGTCCTTGATTGATACCCGACGAACGCTTTGTCTTTCAATGTGGAGGACATTTCGCATACGGCATACTTCGGTCAACTATTTCTTTCCTCGCTATCATCGGGCCTTTTTTTTGCTGCCTCCTGTTTGGAAAACTTTTGATGTCAATCAAACGAAATTCCGATCGCAAACTTCCCGCTTTCTGTGCGTCTGCAATAAACATTGTTGAGCTTGCGGTCGGGAATTCACCGCCCAAACCAAACCATTTGTTTTAGTATGTTATTCAGCCATCCTATACAATTGTTTGTCAGTGTGTGTGTGTGTGTGCGCGATTGTTTGGTGAAAACCAAAACCCGCAAAACACACCTTCAAACACATTCAATCTTCAATTGTCAAAATGGCTAACTTTTTCTCGCACGATCCACTCGAACTCGGCCTCCCCGCCCCCAAGCTCGTCGCTCACAAATCACACCGATGTGTCCTCCCCACCTCCCCCCTTTCGTCTTTGGTGGTATAACCACAGTTTTTCAATTAAAAATCTGTCACAAACTTTCATCATCACTCTCGTCAGTTTGAACTTTTTCCCATTTTCCCCGGGCTGCGTGGTGGTTTGGTGGTCTCCACGCCATTTCTACTGTTGTTGCTGGTTGTTTCCATATTTTTACTGTACCTTCAACCGAGCCCACCCGGCGGTGTCTCGTTCTATCATCGTCCTCATCATTCCACGAATCGTACATTTAATGCCGAAAAAACAATGCGCTCACAACCGACCTACCCTTGCTGGCGCGGGGCCTTTCCACTGTCGTCTGTTGGCAAGTGCTATCCTGAATGTCCCGTTCTTTCCTTCTCTCTCACTGTCTGTTTCCATCTCTTCCACTCTCCCTCTGTCATTTTCCATTCCTCCAAGCGCCGAAAAAACTTTTTTCCTTCCCCCTATTCTGAGTCTTACCCACGCTAAATCAACCTTCCTGTGACTGGCGCAATAACACAAATTATGCAGTATATTAAATGAAACAATCACTTGCTTGTGAGTGTCTGTGTGTGCGTTGTGTTTGTGTGGATTTGTTCGCTATGTTGTCTTCCGGTTCGCTTGCTCACTTAATTTCTTTCAATGCCGCTTTGCGTTCCGGAAGATTTAGTACGTTCAAGTTCCCCGGACGGATTTGTGCATTGGCATTGGGCTCCTGGTCCGGACAAGGGCCCCAAAACCAAACCCCAAAGTCCAACCCCGAGCCCTCGACAGCGGACCGGGGGGGGGGGGGGGGGGGGAATACATCATTCCGACAAACTTTCCATCATCCACGGTGGAGGCGTGCCATCAGAGCCGTAGAGACGGGTGAAAAACGGGACCCGAAAGCAATGGAAAAGCTTTGCGCCGGGACGGCTCGCACCATGGGCATGAGAATTTGATTTTGCTCCAAAAGCATCAAGCGAAGCGGAAGCATCCCGACAGCATGCCGGGCAACAGTTCAGAGATTCACAGCTCATCTTTTCACAGCTCCCCCCCCCCCCCCCGCCTGCACAGGAAAAGCCTGGCCTCCACTTTCATCACACCTACCCACTGGGGAGCATTCGGTTTTGGTATGTAAAACATTTTGCCGGTACGTACAAAAATACACCCACCTCGGCAGCTTCGAATGCTCCGAAAATCCTGGCGGTTGCCGTACCTGATGCCTGGATGTATGTTTTTTTGTTTCTTCTTCTCTCGTTATTATAATATAATAAAACAGAAACAAGCACACCATCACATATCAGATGAAATGATATACAAACGAAATGGTGAAAGGGATAGGCAGTTCCACAGCTCGGTGCACCAACCGGTGGATAGGTGCATTGCCATTGGGGATGGGGCTCGGGCATCGGTAAAACTTTACCACACAACCTTGAACTTTTCATAGCACAACACCCGAGCGCCTGATAAAGTGTGTTTAAATATTAACAATCGTGCGGGCACCTTTCCCATATTACAACGCCCTTGGTCAGGGTTATGAGTGAAGGTAAGCTCAACCCATCCCAAAAAACCGCTATCGAAAATAGAAACGAAGAAAAAAGAAAGAAAGAAAGAAACGCTAAAAAAAACCGTTATTTCATCCCAAAAAACCGCTGCTGCAATTTCATCCATAAAGCACTCGGGCGATCAAGTTAGGGAGGTTCATTAAGTGAGGATGGTTTTTATAATGATGCGTTTTTATGATCGCTTTCCTTTTGAAGTATCGGATGGTTTGCCTTATAATTGCCAGTTAAAATTCCACTAGAACCCTCCCCGTTAAGAGCACCGTTGGAGGGCTCGGGAAGAGTCCGTTTCGGTTTTAAATCATTCCGCTTGCTGTACAGCTCAACGAAAAGCTCTCTCATGCTTCAATACCCTCATGTCTCAAGTAACGCAGAACACACCCAAAAAAATGCTAGCTGGGCACATCAGTATGACACACTAGCAAAACGATAGCAAGCACTAAATGACACCGATCGATTCGATATCGGTTGCGTTCGATTTCTACTCCGACCAACAAGCACTCATCCCGGAAACACATCGGCTGCGTACTGGTCGTACTGCGCTAGTACACCCACCCCATGCGTAACATCTCCTCGTGGTGCGAACCTTCGCAAAGGGGGCTTTGTCGACAGCCACAAACTATCACGGGTTCAAAAACGGGCCCCAATTTTCTGTGGTGTTGCCTCTCGCTTTGCGTGCCGAAATGTTGGAGACTACCACCACAAGGCACAAGACTTTTATCTCGAGCACTATAAAACCCTAATCAACCTGAAAGTTCGAGAGGGGTACGGGACGTGTTTCGCCCATGGACAGTGTGTCATCCCTGGCCGGCCAAACGTACAGCGACACAAAATGCCCAGCAGTGCCAGTGCGATAAGCCCTCCCCCCCCCCCTGGAGAGTCGGTCGGTGGTAAGTGGGTTTGATATATGGCCTAGTATGGTGTGAAAAGGGATGCTCCCATTACGGTTTATGGCTGTGACCTTAAAGTTTACCCCCGGTTTGGTGTCTTCTTTCGGTGAAAAATGTATGCATAGATTAAAATTTTAACCACACCTGAGCTTCACTTTCTTCCTTTCCATGGCGAATGGAATGTACCATTTGACTGAATCAATTACAATCGCTTTTGTTTTCCTGCTGGAGCGTGCGATGCGTCTTCTTTTAACGATAAAGTTATCTCAAAAATCATTCCAAACCAATGGCACGGGCAGCCTGCCAAACAAACTGCTCCGGAAAACGAGCTCATCAATCAACACCAGTCCACGAGTTATCTATCTTTGGAAAATGTTCTCCCCCTCTCGATCGTCACGCGCCCTCTGGTCACCGATTCAACAATTCATCTTCTCCCGGGGAGCACTTCCGACCAGAAATGCCTTTAGTATCCTTTTGCTTTTGAGATCCTTCAGCTCTTCCCCTTACTAAGCACGGGCGCAAATGTTGACTGTGCGTAGTCCATCAAGTGTAGCACTTAAGCAGCAGCACCGAACTACTAAAGCAAATGGTCAACAAACTTCAGGGTGTGTGTGTGTGGGGGGCTAACCATGGAAAGTGGCTGAAAAGATGAAAGTTAGCAAATCGAATCGTTCACACCCTAAGCCTTGATGAGGAGAGGGATCCCTCGGTCGCTAGGCCACAAGTTCATATCACCGTCGATCAATCGTTTCGGTTTCCGAAGGCCTCTTATGCCCGCAAAGTAAACCGTAGGCACTGGTGGGAGCTTAAGCTGCTGCCTTTGCCACATCCGGTAGCGGTGGATGGTTGAACGTTGGGAGGGAGGTATATTTCCTCAAGTATTTCGATAAATATTTGATGAAAGCTACTCCATTTGCTAGCGCAGCGATAGTGGTGAAGCGATTCTTGGACCCGCTAGCTAATGGATGAATGAAAAAAGGGGGGGGGGGCAAATGGGCGAGCGGTGTGCTTGCAGGACCTTCGTCTCCGTGCCGTGTGACCTCTGTGTATCGATTAATTTGGTTGGAAAAGGCTTTAAGAAGCTTTTGGTTAGCGTTTGGGGAAGAGATTTGCTTGTTTTGAAACAACCAAACAAACTTACCGATGCCGAGTAGGGCTTTTCAAAATAGTTGTTAAAATACAAAACAATTGTAAAGTGAAAAGATTAAGCAAATCGTTATCTTGCAAAAGGATTTATCTACCAATTTCCTTCTCAGTATGCCAGAAACCAAATTTCAGGAAACATTCGCTCGGAATGTACGTGCTCGGGAACTCAAACACGCATTATCGAAGTTTGATGATTTCGCCGGACCAATCATTCCGTGCTTCGTTGGCCCTTACCATCATCCAGCTTCATACCACCTCACAACTCCCTTGAACGCTTCTCAGATCTGTGGAATTGGACCTGGCGAACACGCACCTTCCAAGATTGCCTCTTCCAATTCAGATCCGACCGTCAACGCATACATCTTCGTCACCGTACGACCAATCCGCGTGCAACGATTACAATTCCAATCACACACAAAACACACATTTGTTTCGATTAACCTCAATCAAGCCCAGCACCGTGGGAGGCCAAGGGACGCTGTAGGGACGCAGAATTTATGCACCAGTGGACGAACAAATCGGCCGACTCTTACGACTCGTTCGATTCCAGGCAAAAGATGAAAATCGTTTGCCAGTCCGAGCGGAAGGCCCTGGGACGGTTCGAACAGAGCCGGTCCCTTTTCAAGTGTCAATTCGCTCTCTCTTCGTGTTTACTCCCTGGAAGCGTTCGGGGAGCGATAGAGATGTTCCGCGGTGCCTTTTTCCCTCTTCACTACCACCACCACCACCACTGTGCCGTACCTTATCAAGATGGAAGTTGACTGACTTGCTGGGGTCGCTGGCGGCCGTACCCGAACCAACGAGAAGAGGTGTGTATCACAACCTTACTTTGATAGGCAATTCCGGCATCCCTAAGCCGTAGATTTATGAGGCTGGCAAAAGCTATTTGCTGTGATTTATTGCCAGCCTCGCCGGCCAGCCGGCAGGCTGGCTGGATGATGACGGATCGAGCCCGATTGCTGATCCTGCCACATCCCGATTCACAAACGCACCCGGGGACGCGTTAATGTTGCTCTAAATTGTTTTCAAACAGTGGCGACGGGCGCAAACGGAGAATCATTTGCACCCAGGATGCTCACGTTCCCTTGCCACCCTCACAGGATGGTTGTTGTTGATTGTCTCTATTGCTGCTTTCGCTATGAAGCATACTCCGTGGCAGAGAAGAAATATAGACACACAAAAGCATCATCTGTCACTCAATCATATGCTTCGCCTACCGTTCGAAGGGAAGGGTCGAACCAGTTATCCCTCCCAAACTAAGGCACCATCCCTTGAGGTCCATTCGGAACGCTCACGGATCACGAGCGGTGCAACGGTCTAGCTAAGCTAACAGAGTGAATAATTTGCTACCCACTGGAAGAAGTCTTGTCGGAGTCGTTTCCAAAGAGTACACTAATGCGAAAGATAATAACCACAGCGTCAGTGTGCGGCTCCTGTCTTTAATGTACCACCGGGGACTCTGCAAAACGTACGACCGCCAGCCGCCCCGTGGGTTCGGGTCACATTTTCTAGCCACAAACACACACACGCGCACGTACGTGTCGTGGTAAAGTTTTGGTTCACGCACCAGCAGTCCTTGGGGAAACATAATTAGCTCTGCTCGTATCTAACCGCCCTTGGAAGGGAATTTAGTAGCGAGGCTTTGGTTAGCCTTTTACCTATGGACAATGGACGGGAAAGCTCTAGGGAGAGAGAACAAGTGAAGAAAAGCGGCGGAGCTACATAAATGGCGCTGGTTGTCATTATCAGATACGCCGACAAAAGGGAAAGATCGTTTAACATTTGTCGCCGGAGTGGTAAAGCGCTGGAAAGAGAGATTTATTGCGGGCTTTCACCGGGCCGTTCACATAGGGCAAACTCTAAACTTCATTAGTAAGTTATTTTACACATGCGAGGTTTGTTGCCAAGCAGCCAAAATCTAGAAGGACTTAAACAGTAGATGTCTATTTACTATATTTTAGTTGAGAATTTGAATGAAAAAAGAAGAAATGAGAACTTAAGAAAACAAGATTCGATCTCACGTCATCGCAATCACAAGAGGATCACATAGTCTGCTCGACCAAAGTGTCTATAAGTCTAACGAGTCGTTCAACAGTGTATAAAAATGCTCATTTCGAACAATCCCAACGAAAAAATGGATAACTTTCAATAAGTAGCAATCACCATCAGCAATACAAATTGTCCGCTTGTTCGCCTTCGCATTTCAATATCCTGCTCATATTCAATTATCCTGCACACACAATAATAATAAAAAAAAACACACACACACACTTCCACACACACTCAACAGGACGACGCGATGTGCGCCTCTGTGTGGCCGAAGAAAAATGTCCCTCCCCAAAATGCCCCAAAATCGCCATCAAACCATCCAAACTAAATCCTCTCAATTGCATCGAATTATGCGATTCGTACCTGGTCATTGTACGGTGTTTGCTGAACCGAAGCCGAAGGTTTAGCAGCAAATCTCCATTCGCTTGCGGTCAGATTGAAATTGAAATTCCACCACCTCACCCACAGCGAACAGCAAACGGTCACTGGAAGCACCATGTCGAACATGCAGGATGCTTCCACCCGTCCACGTTTGCATAGTGATCAAATTCATAAAATACTTTTACATTTCTACACTGCCATAAACACACACAAACAGGCACGCGGGGTCGCGTGGATACAAATGGCAGGTCAGACGGAGCCAAGCCAGAGAAAGTCAAGAGCTCCAGTGCTTGCAAAAAGCTCCAGCTTCATCGAACACGCCACCACACGGGTTGGTTGCACTCCGCCTTCCGAGCGAAACCGAACAATCATCGCAGTCCTCGAATGGTCGAACAATGCAATCTGCGAGTCGATTGTGCACCGCTTCAGTTTGGATGCACACGGAGCAAGTGGTTGTATTTTGTACGTACAGAGCCTGTAAGCCGTGTGCTTGGGGTACTGTGACTGGGCGCCTATTTGTTCGCCATGCCATGCCAAAATCAGAAACAAACAAAATGTCTTCTGCTATGGGCTGTTCTCGCTATTTCTTCCCACATGTTTGAGGTTTGGGGTGAAATGGGAAACGAACATTTTGATTGAAATGGTTGGACTTTGTCGAGATACAGCATGCGGTGGACGAATACCGTGCCCTGGTCGTTATGAATTGTGGCAATATAGCGCAACATACAGAATGCCATGCGGAAAACGGGAGAATATTATACGTTGCTTGTGTTCGGAACTAATTAAGCATACCTGAGAAAAGGATACTTGAGGTATGCAGACAACGCTATGCATGGAACATTTAATTAACTTACCTATACGACGAGTGTAAGGGTGGACAAGTGATCTGGAAATAAAAAGAATGCACACGATTAAAACCATTCCACAGGCACTAATTAACTCTGCCTTTCATATAAAGAATCTTCATAGTTCGTTGCGTTGCAAATAAGCACAATTAGCTATACATTTTCTCCTTGCAACGAGCGCACTTCACCCAATTCCACGTCCTCAAATAGCTCAACAATCGACTTCCAACCTCTACCCACCATCTCTCCCGTACTCTATTAAGGCTTCGTTTGTATCCAATTATCCCTCTGCATCGTTATCGAAGGGTACAGGTGAAGCAGTCTATCCGTGTCATCGATGTGCATTGAGCAAGTTAATATTTTTATCCCTTCCAGAATGCTTGCTTCAAGTATTTTCCTTGCAGATAGCTTACCATCATCACTTCCGGCAAGGGGCTTTTGCTATCCTTTGGCAATTCGAGAGAGTGTAGGGAAGATAAAAAAAATGACTCCCCTGAGTTGATGATCCTGCCATCGTTTTTCGCTGCCCTGACGATGCATGCTGTGCAAACGTCAGGATGTGGTCCGACCCGACAAGGTAGCAAGCGTGACGATACCCCTATCGTCATCACACACACACATACACAAACACATGGATGATAATATTAAAATAATGATGTTGTCATCTTCACGCCAAAATTACCATCGGCTGCTGCAGGAAACGGGGTGCGCTGCGGGCGATGGCGAGAAAACGGCCCCGCTAGCGCTAGCGTATGATACATGACACAACCATACATCACTCGCCAGTGCTCGTGTCTTGTGACTAGGTGACAAAGCAAGATTCGGGTAGGTACCCACCCCCTACAGCATGGCACGGAGATCTTGCTTCCTGGTGCCAACGTTAGTGGCATCCTGGCGAGAGCAGCACGAGCGGCCAACCATATTGCCATAGGGCTTGTGGTATAGGATTATTATTAGCCTCCTCCTCCCCCTGACTTCCCTTCCAAACCAACCGATGACCAACCGCACGCCCAGTGCAGGAAGCAAAAACAGGGAACATATGACACATTCCGCTTCGAGGTTGACTTGTTTGTGTGCTCACTTTCTGCAGTTGCTGTACCGCGCGTCATTCGGGCTCCCGGTCCGGGCACCATAACGCCCGAAAGCGTAGGAAATTGTTTTCGTGTGAGAAGAAATTCCTCATCGATTGTCGTTATCGCCCGTACCTGGGGAGAGACAGCATAAGCAACGATGGGGCGGACACGTGTCAGGGCGTTTCAGAGCTTTTGTGTTGATTTTCCCCCGAAGGAAGTTTATTTTTATTCAAGTGCAATGATGGGACCTTTTTCTTTACGTCGAGAAGGTTTTCGCAGGAAGGTGCCATTGGAAGGTATTGGAAAATATTGTCCGTGGTGCAAATGGTGTTGACTAGCAGTACAGTTTGATGCAGCTGTTTTTGTGTGTGTGTGTGTGTGTGTGTGTGTGCGTGTGTGTGTGTGGGCGAATATGTGTCACACGATGGGGAAAGAAGAGCAAAATTGATTTCCTTGTTATTTATTTCCAATATCTGCCATCGTTTCGTAAGCAGAGCAACGGACATTTATTCATAGCAATCATCTTCCGGTGAAGTGTCAGATAAATAATACATTCAGCAGGACCTGCCCTGAACAAAGCTTGCATAACAATGTTTGCACAACAATTTCACAATTTCCCAGTTTCAAACCTAGAAAAAGAGTTTTTCTTTTCTTTTATTCTCGTGCGAAAAAGTCGCAGTCAAAGTGGGAACCAGCAGGAAAATAATACAGAACTCATTTTCCAACTTGTCAAGCTCCTTTCCCCGGCTCATCATCAATCTGGATTAAAGTTCGAACGGAATTCCTCCGAACCAATAAATTCACAACCGGCGTGAGAAATAATCTCGATAAATCTCATCCACCGTGCGACCATCTGCACCTGACGGATAGGCCGTCACGTCGTTTGTTGCTCGCTTACAGGAAGGTGTCGTCGCGCCGGTGACAAAGAATTCAACCCAACGCCATGCCCGCCACCAGTTGGAGGAAGTTGTCTTGAGAAGAGCTTAGGTAAAAACTATAAAGCGTAGCCATAGGAAACGTTCGAAACGCTTCTCGAACGAATCCCACCACCGGCTGCTAAGCATTCCTATCGCGGAAATATCTAACCCGCATTTGCGCACAATAAGCACCCCGAGCCTAAGCTTTGTGGGCGCCCTTTCCGCCAGGAAAGGAAACCAACGCCGGTTAATCACATTCACTGGCCGGGGGTGGGTTGGTAGTTATGAATTTTAATTTGAATAAATTTTTCATTAGCCAAATTCGATAACGTCAACGCGTTAGTCATTCTCGTGGCGTGGCATTCGCCTACCGTCTTGTCCCTTCCACCAGGGACGGCTTACCGCTTTTCCGTGATGCAAACGAGCAAACGAGTGGTCCTCCTGTATGTGTGTGTGTGTGTGATTTGAATCAAAGCTTCGCGTCGCGTGTTTTCCTTTACACCGTGTCGTGAGCACGTGGGCATGCCATTCGCTTGCCGTTCTTGTTTCGCGGACTGGTAACGTACGTGAGTGGCATACCGATCCGGATCCCGGAGCAGCGGTACGAATGTGATTGTCACCATTGGAGCTGCCATTGCCACTGCTGCTGCTGCTCCTTTTTACCTCCCGATAGAATCACGCGCTGCTCATAATCAAACGGAAGGGCAAAACGAACCACGGCACAGAACCAAACTACTGACGAAACACACACACACACAAACAGTGGGTCGGGTAATGGCTTTCAGATCAGATCACGTCATACAGGAAGGTGTCTTCCCATCGGGCACAGTGATACGACGGCCAGCGAACCACATTCCGAAACCATGCCAGCACGCGGGTGAGATTGAACGATGAAAATCCTCGCTGGCAAAAGGATCCAATAATCTGCCTTAACTGGCTCGACAAACGAACGAAGTGTTACTTTGAAAACTGTGGACCGCTGGAAGCGGTGTTGTCTGAATGAAGAAAGACGGAACTCCTTCGCACACAAAGCTCACCGAAACCGGATCCAATACTGGAAGATTTCGATCGATTGCAGTCATCGAACGAGCAAAACGAGCAGCTACATCCAAGTTAGTTTCACACCGAGCACTACAACACAACGCACGCTGTCCCTATTCTGGTCACGAAGCCCCGTTGCTCGACCCATCGTAAACGATTGCGCCTTCGATGCGGCCCTGCGATGGAAAGAGGTTAGATTTATTTATGTTTTTTCTCCGCTCAACTCGTTGGTGTTTGGCTTTTACTGGTGCTGTTTTCAACAAACTTTGGGAATAAAAACCCAACATCAATTATTGTGATTCTAGTGCCAAAAATCTGACCTCTAGACTGTTTTAGCACGAACTTCACAGTATACAAAAACGGCAAACAAAAAAAAAAATGCGCAGTATGAACATTTCCCCAAAACCGAAACGCTCCGCTCCGATCGTTTGGAAGAGCAAAATTGTCTTAATTAAATTTCGTCCCTAATTGAAGGAACACACATTTCGGGGAATTGTCGGTGTTCTTGTATCGCTGTTGGTTTATTCTTTTCCTTGGGGTTTGTTTTTTGTAGCTTTTGCAGAAAACTTAATCAAACCATTATAAGTTAGCTTTCGGAAGGTTTCGCAGCTATTCCGTTTGTACGTATATGTATTCTAGAAAGGGAATAAAATCACCCAAACGCGAACAACCACGGGAAAGGCTCTGAGTGCACGAGAAAGACGAACAGCCGAAGGCAGCCAGTGGCGGCTTCGTGTCGCTGACGCTGCCATTGGAGTGGAACAAGACTTTCTACTTAAAGCCCTCTATCATACCACCATACATGTTTAGTGACAAACACACACCATTGATTCTTAGTACCGGTTTCGGTGACGAAGTGTTTCAAGTGAGTACAAACTGGCCGGCACAGCATCTGCTAGCACGGGATGTCACGTTGTGCCGAATTAGAAACATGTTTTAAGAACACAAACTAATAGCTTCACTTGCAGCTGCACTTGTACGATAATCTATCGTTGGAGGGAGTAAATTAAAACACTCTTCAGCACAATGGCCTTTCTTACAAGCTTCAAGCAGCACGAGCCGTCCAGCAAATTAATGATGCATCAGTAGTTACCTGCCCAAGCTGTTGCTGCCAATAGCACCGCCGCACAACAGCACAAAAATCATGATCCCACCCTCCGCTGCTCGATCCTGCTGACAACAGCAAACATTATCGGCAGGATTATCGCCGTGTCCAGCAGCGGCAGAGTACAATAAACTGCTTGTGACGACAAATTCTTCCGCTCAAGCTCACCTTTACGCTAGCTTTCTTCGTTCAGCCGGGCAGCTGGGGACCGAGTTCTGTGATCCTGCTGATTGCCGAGCCTTTGGAGCGTAACGAGCTTATACCGGGCCTTGGTATCATTGCCATGCTCCTTTTTTGCTCTCCCCCAGCTGGAAAGTGAGCTGGTTTGTCTATTCCCCGGCCTTTCTTTTGCTGCATATCAGGCAGATTTTTTTGTTGTTCTCTCTCCTTTAATCTACAATATCGTCAAGCTACGATGGCCCCTCGATGGTCGGCGTGCATTGTCAGCATTGTGCTGCTCGTTTGCTACTTTGTATTCTATGTAAAAAGGACAACGATAATCTAGCGGCTCTTCGCACCCCCGGCTCATCTTCCCTGCTCGCTCTTCGTTCTTCTCTTCTCTGCAAGGTGCGTGCCAAAAAACGGTAATCCATCGCACTACCGATCGCACCCATTGTCCACCCATTGCGGAGGCGATCTCTTTATCCAATTTACCGCACGTCTAGCTTCAAGTAGGTACGCCTTCTTCTTTGCGCAACAGCAAAAAGCAACCCATTTCAACCCGTGCTAAAAAGAGCTTTGTTACGCCGGCCGGCATGAGGCATAAAAAAAAAACCGAGAAAACACCTTGTCGGAGATCGGCGAATCGGATCCGATATATTACACTTGCGCGCACATCGTCGACCCACCCGTCTCGACGTCCATCACACGAGCGTTAGCTTTCGCTCATCGTCAGTGGGCTGTTTGCCAACCGGCACAAGTCACGCGGCCACCTGACAGCCATCCCCGGGCCGAAGGGGGGGAAGGTAGTGCACATCATCTTACAAATCCGTTACTAATCCAGTAAGCTGAGCAGATTGAACTAAATTGAATTCTGTGCACATCAGCTTTCCTTCGGGCAAACCCTATTTGGGGCGGGAGACTTTTGAACGTTTTTTGTGTGTATGTGTACAAAAACAGGCACCTGGACAAAGGCGAGCTTATTTAAACCCACAACAAACAAAACTCTAGTTTGTCTGTTTGTGACAACGTTGTTCGGTAGCACACGGATCAGAAAGCGGAACAGCGGACAGTTTGCTGTACCGCAGCTTTAATCACATACAGAAAACACGTCCCCCGTCTCGTAGCGCTTCAATGGGCTTGTTAGCGACACGCTTCTTGCAAGCATTCACACACTTTTACACAAAAATAGCCTTACAATGGGCGGCAGCATTGGCGGTGGTGGTGGGTGGCGGCGGAGATTATATACCAAATTCAACCGAAATGAATTTTCCTCTTGAAAGGGATTTGTCAAAGAGCTTTCCATTCGGGACGGTTGCGTTCCATTAGCATACAAACACCTTCGGGGCCTGCTCGGGATCGTTACGGTTGCGAAATCATTCTATAGAAGAAGTAAAGAAAAAAAGACAGCTCTACCGATGCTCTTGTAAAAGTACACACACACATACACACATTATCATATAGATTCGGGACAGTGGCACACCTAAAAGACAACGACAAGCAGCACAACATCGAACGGAGCCGCTTTTTCCCTGGCACACAACATTTTCTCGAACAATAATCACAATCTAGGGATCCCCCGGAGCCATTAGTCCGCTTCGTCCTCTAATTTTCTCTCCCCACCTCCATCCAGGCGTCCAGGGCAGACGCATGCTAGACACAGGAAAAACCACCCAAATCTCAATTCACATTCCCACAGCCCAAGTTTGGCCAATTCCATGTACGCACCGGGGCCGAAAGGTGCCCCACACTGTACCAATATTGATTTTTCGATCCACGCGCCTTGTAACTGACGGCACCACAAGCTGCCTTCCGATGTGATTCGAGTGGAAACATTTGTTTACGAGTCGGTAACGATGGACGGTTCGCTAAAGGGAATTCATTCGCAAGGTCTGGCAAACGTTCCCGTCCTTTCGATGCTCGAAATTGTGTGACCAAAGTAGCGAACTTCTTGTTCTCGGCGCTGCAGGCGTTCTGACAAGCTCCCACAGACACCCACGGTGGTATGGAATGGTAAAAGCTTTTGCTCCATTGTGCAGACATTTTAAAGTAGCATTCACGTTTGCTTTTTATTTATCTCTTCTTGCTCGCTTCGAACAAAGACAGCGTTTAATCATTCGGAAGCTTATGGAACCTCGTTAATACGCATCTTGGGAAAGCGCTTTTCAAATTATGTACTACATACATACATCTTCCGATACGAAAAATCAATGAGCCGACTGTGCTTAAGCTGCAATAAAGGAGGCACTCCCGCTACACAGCCACAGCCCCATAACAAGGCTGATGATCGAGATAGATTATTTAGCAACACATGGGCTAGCCGCGAACGAGGAGCAAGGTGCTTCACTTGGCGCTTGCGTATGTGTGTTGCGCGCTCTGTTGTAAATGCTTCAAATGACCCAAAACGAAAATCGTACCATTCCTCACGTCTTATCCCATACGCGCACCAAAGTGTACGCGGCCATTACCGCGAAGGGAAGGTAATTCTTTTCGCTTAGTAAAATTTCATTAGCGCCATAAAAGCTCTTTTCGTTCTGTTTGTGCGTTTGTTTTTTTTTTGCTGTTTTTTGTTCCACAAACCGTCTTACGAAGGAGGATTCGATGTACCGCGTGGATGTGTAGGTGTTAGTGGTTTGTTGTGGAGAAAAAACGTGCTTAAAGAGCTCTCAATCGCGCTCAAGACAGACACACGCACATTGCTCTTGTTTGTTTCGGCAGATCTTTTTCGTTCTTTCTTCCATCTTTTCTCCCACTCTTCATTACTTCTTACAATTCATTAAACAGGTAAGAGCTATATTTACGTAAGAGGGGATATGTTTGTTTTATACGAACCGATAATTACACAAAAAAGGGCGATGGATGCCCTTTTTATACTGTTTTTGGCAAGAATTTCAAACATGTTTTGCGAAGTGTATAAATCGAGGCTCGAACTGCTATCATCCATGATGCGTAGTACCGCGCTCTACATGAGGCACCATGCGACTCCACCATCTAGATGGCGTTTAATTTCAACTGGGTTTAAGCTCCTTGGGCGATGCAAAAAAAATCAACTTCTACAACAATTTAAACCACACTTCAGTACACCTTTTGTTCGTTGTTTTTTTTAGCCAACTCACAATTAGGTACAGTCGGTCTTTGTAACTGATGAAATTTACCTCTTGGGAAAAGCAAAGCCAACGTCTGCAACGTCAACAGCAACCAGCGCGCAAATCAGACCTGTACCATTCCTCATTTAGTCGCCGGTCAGCAACAATGGATAAAACACAAAACAAAACGCCATTGCAAACAGTTTATAATTGCTAACAACATGATCATCTTGACGAAAGGCGACCGTGGCGTGGTACAAACGTACCAAAGACACAGAAACCAATTCTCTCGCTCGGTCTGTAGCGTTTCGCTCGCAAAAGACATTCCCGTTCGCATGCCCATGGGCAGTTGTGTGTCGTTGTGTCGCCGTATACCCTATACCCGGTCGTTCATAATTGATAAGAAGAATATTTACCTCCCAATGCTACCACCTGCGCACTGCTCACCGAAGGGGTGGCTGACTTCTAGGAAAACTAGGACAACAGCACAACCATTGTGTCTAGGTTGCTCCCGGGAAAGGTCCGGCAGTAAGAGGCTAGAGAAGCGCCCCCAGGCAAGCCTTTTCCCCCTTTTCATCCCGAGCGCGTGTAGCGCACCCTTCCCCTCTGGCACCATTTCGGAATGTGTACTTCGAACTGGACGCTCCGTAGCGACAAAGCATACATAAACATATTTTCATTAAACCTGTACCCTCCCATGGGGCCCGATGGCAATACCGAGACGAGTTCCTTCATCCCTCCCTATCCTTCGGTGTTGGAAGTTAGCTTTTCTAGCCCAAGCATATCCAGCATTTGGACGGACTTCCTTCATACGGGTGGCCTTCCATAGCACTGCTGCTTTCATCCTGCACACTCCGGCGCAGTCCCTTTGGAGAGTTCATTTTCAAACTCGAACCCCTGCCACCGTGTACTGCTGAATAAATAACGAATCAAACCGTACGCCGATCTGTACACTGTATCGCCCTTTTCGGGGAGGAAAATCCAGCAGAAACTGACCTTACTAAGTGAAGGGAACGAGACCTCAAAAGAAAGCGATCCTTCCAGCAAGCAAGCACTCAATCCGACTGTGCCCTCATACCTCGAAGCCTGTCGCACGCACACTCACGCCTGCACGAGTTGTGAATTTCAACCCCAAAGTAGCAAAAGACTCTGGCCATGGGTTGTTAGGGAACGCTCGTCAAAACCGGCAACACCGGCCACACGCTGCACCGACACATGATGCTGCACCGACCGAGAGAGAGAGAGAGATGTGTTTGTGATGGACCGGCCTATTTACTTACCGTGGGGTTCGGGCAGATAAATCTTGCAAGTACCGTGCACGGCTAAGTGTTGTCATGAGCATGTGCGTTTGCGTTTGCATAAATGATTTATCGATGGTAAGGGTGCGGAGGGCTACACAGATACGCATCGTACCGGAAGCCAATTAATTTGTTGCTGGAATGTTGATTCCTGCCTGCCTTGGGACGTTCTGTAACTGGAAAGCTTTAATACAACAATATTCATACTTCCCTCTGTTCAAATTGCAACTCACTGGTGCATCTGCAATGTGGAAAGTATTTTCATTAAAAGATACACCGAAATGTGCACAAAACACCTGGCAAACCCCGCCGTTGCGCTCTTCCAACTCCAACCACCATTAAAACTTTGCGTTCATGTGCTTTTAATTAAATTTTACATCATCGCTTTTGCTCGCACAATGAAATGGCTGCATCGGCATCGCTGTCAGTGCGACTCGTCATCGTGCAACCTGCCGCCACAAGTTCGGTTCTTCATTTTTATGTGTAATCTCGTTCCGACCCAAAATAAGCTAACTCCAGCGTGTGCAGCATGTATGTGTGCTGGGGTGCTTGCACCTTTTCATCGTCAAGCCGGTAATCCCTCACAGTGACGCTATTTAATGCCTTTACACGGGGCTTGGCGGTGGAATGAAAAAAAAAGTGGGTCAAATACGCAGAGCGATATCACAACTCCCACACAGCCTGGGAGTGGGCGAAACTTTTCGGCAAATTTAATTACACACTCAGCAGCCCAACCCACCGGTGGAACCGGTGGTACTTCTTCGCGAGAAAGGGAAAGTTTTTCTCCCGAGCGCAAGAAAAGCGAGCTCGTTTCCGCTAACGATCCATTATTGCGCTTGTTCTCGACGGGGTGCTGCTTACGTACGGAGCTTAAAGAACAGCGCAGCCATAAATCGACTGTAGCAGCTCCTCTTTGTGTTGCTGTGTAGTCGGGGCTGAGTGAATGAGCAGTGGCACGTTATTGCATTGTTCCGAGCATTTGAAAAACCATAAAAATGTAAGTAAAACATTTACGCTCTACAGCGGACAGATGACACGAACCGAACGAAAAGCTTTGCCCCCCCATTGCCACTGTTTCATTATCAGGCACAGTGATCCCCTTTTTCACTCTGTTTCACACACTTTGCTGCGTGCTTCAAAGCTCAAACTAATGAAAGTAATACATCAAAACTGCGTAGCCCCAGGCCGACACGGGACACCCTTTGGTGTTAATTTTGATAACTACGCAGAGGATGAGAGGGAGAGAGAGAGCGTGAGAGAGAACGAGAGTCGCTGGAATGCGACAGATTTGTCATCTAGATTAGCATGGTCACGGACACCCGTAAACCTTGTAACATTAAACCACTCGACCGGGTTGAGGTTTCGGGTTCGTTTTCCTAATTCCAAAACCCCACAGCGACCAGCGAGAGGGGTGCTGACTTCGTAATGTGCAACAAAAAAAAAAAAACGGTCAAAAAACAAACGACCGTCGCAATGGTTTCATCCTTCCACGGCAAATAGGTTGTTAAATCTTTCGTGTGAAAAATGGCTGTCATTACACCGTTAAGTTAGCATAGCTTCGGGGTGAGGTTTTATGTTTTTGTATCCCTTTTTGGGGATATTTTTGTATACATGCACAGCACTGGGAGACAGCAAGATGACATATTTTTGGAGGTTCCTGAAGCATGCTTCACCAAAGTGTATGAATTGTATCACGTTGCAGGAAATATTCACTGTCATGCATAAAAAAACCTTAGTTCACAAGTTCCGAGTGTAGTTTTCCCATCGAACAAATAACACAACACGCACCACTAAACCAAGAAGATGATGATCCTTTCATCGGTTTGTTTAATATTTGTTCATTTCACGATCTAACTTCCCTCTTGCTATAGCAACACCACCACCACCAGCCCAATCGGTTGTCCGTTGGTATGCATATATTGAAAAGTTTCATCGGAAGCTACGCCCGTCCCAAAATACGAAACTCTGAAAGGAAGCAAAGATAAGCGGTCCGTAACAGTGAACAAACAACAAAACGAGCAGTGCTTCCGGAACACTTCCAGATGCTGCAAAGCACGGACAGAAGATTTCATCCCCACCTCAGTACAAACTATCAAACCGGTGTGGTAGGAAAGTGTCTACCACACGGTGTAATATCTTCCTGTGCCATCCCTATGGTTACAGTTCCGCCTAGGTAACGTGCGCCAACCGGGAACCGTGTGCTGAACTCGGAACTTTGTACGCTTGCACAAACAACACGGCAACAAGTTTCGACAAGTTGCTCCGTTCTGTTCTGTGGGAAGAAGCACCAAAACTACACACTTGGCTGGCAGGTTGTCATGTACACGAGGGCAACCCTCGTGCCTATTTGCACGACATTCGAGTTGAAGTGGATTTCTTGCTCAAAGTCGTTCACAGTTGGTAATGATTATCTTCCTTTTTGGGACAAAAGTTTTCGGAGATGCAGGAAGTACCGTATAGTTAGTTAGTTGAAGGAAAATTGCCCATACAAGTGTGTATTATTAACCGACATCTCATGGTTGCATTTCCTCGAGGTTCGTCTGCACTCTCTTTTCGAGGATCTTTTGCTTCAAATCGGTTAATTTTTTGTTGTTGATAAGGTTGGTCGTAGCGTGTTACAAAACATACTTGAAACGATTCTAACAATTCAAAGCTCAACTCTTTACAAAAAAAAATCATAAAATTCGTTCAAAAATCCAATCATAAACATTACAAGCCTCGCCCCACCAAAGCTCCTCCATTGAAAAGCACCTAGAAGGGGGAAAACGAATCGAAAAGTGTAATTTCTAAACCAATTAGAAGTAATCCCAGCTTAACACACGCGAGAGCTACACGTTCTTCAGCAACCGCACCACGCTTGAGTTGAAAATACATTTCCCGAGTTGAATTTCCCGAGAAGTAGCAAAGCGGTCTCTAGAATACTCGAAAAAACATCGAAAAAAAAAAGAGAGATACTTTACGCTCAATTGCAGAAAAAGAGCTTAAAATCGGCAAAACGACACCGAAACGATGGAACCAAGAATATGCAATAATAAAAAAAAGCGTTATAATCCTCACCCGCCCAAAAGTTTGGCTCTAGTCGCGCGAAGTGTTGCGCTCAACGGTTTTGCGAAGCGCAACCGAGCACAAGGAGAAGTTTGCGCCGAGAGTGACACAAAATGGCGTCACCACGAGCGACGCCTCTTCACTGGTAACCACGTGCACGGTATATTTTTGTTTTTATTTTATTATTATACTTTACTGTAAAACCATTTCGGCAAATGTTTCGGCTTGCTGCAGGTACGAAAGCGTAAAGCTTTGCGGAAGGTCTACCTTGGCTCCTTGCGCGCCCCTACTGTCGCTATCCGAAAAGCAATCGAGATCATATTTTTGCCATTTTGTACGTTTTATTACTAGCAAACGCGACACTTGGCCGTTCGAGATGGGGAAACTCCGTAATTTGCATTAAAGCGTGTCCTCGAAGGAAAAGCTCCCCCGTTTTAAAAATGTAAAGTAAATCGACAATGTCACTTTTGTTCGTGAACGGGGGAAAACCTTCACCAAGCAATTGCTACAATTTATGGCCCATCTTTATCCGATTCAATTGGTGGGGGGGGACAATTTTTGCCAATTTAGTGAATTGATTAAAAAGCCACTTGCGTATCCCCTTGCGGGAACAGTCAGCAAAGCTCGTTTTTTCTCCAACTACTTCGTATCGTTTTTCCGTATTCCTTATTTGTTCGGTCACACCCAAAAAAAGCTGCAATCGTTTACCTTAAAAAAAGTTCGTTTCCCTCAACGAAATGTTCCCCGTTGGGGGCATGCGGGATTACTGTAACGGCTGGCATTACGAATGCGTATCCGCTTGACAGCTACGTAAAATGGAAAACTTTTCAACACCGCAAAGTCTTTTCGCCCCGGTGTTGCCGGTGGAAAGTGCTCAGGTGGGCACCGGTAATAATCTGCCTTCCGGCCAACATATTCGATCGCCGAACAGAACTTTCCGGAGCTTTACAAATGTAAATCCTGCTTCATCCGGGCACGAGGCGATTATCGGGGGGCCTTTTTTGCTGTTGGGTGGAAAATTGCATTTGTAATACCACTTGTGCCTGTACGTACTAGAACACGCAGCGGTGGAGGCATTCGTTCGCAAACTTCGCATTTCGCAATTCACATTTCCGTTCAACTTCGACCCGTCACATCACGCGGGCTTTGGCGTACTGTATCGTTGCGAAGAAGGGAGCGAAACAACCGGGTGGAAACTGAATGCTTCCACCGTTACGAAACCGCACCACACGAACGACTCCGTGTTGCAATGGTGATGGTGCTAGGTTCGGGCACGTAGCAAAGTGTCAAAAATCCATCCCCAAAACACCTTGCAGCCATTTGCAATGCGGATGCGAAAGCTTTACGAGCCCCGGGGGTGATTAAGTCCCGGTCCCGGGTCGTAGTCGGGCAGTGTGGCAGCACCATTTTGGAGCGAAAGGTCAACCTGCCAAACACGGTGCCGCTACTGCGTTGCCGATGTCGTTCGCGGAAGGTATACGCCTTTTTAATCGTAAAGTTCTATTATGATAGGCTGGTCAAGATAACACCCCCGCGGGGCGGTGCGTGCTTTGGCGTTTGACACCTTGCAGGCATCGAGGAATTGTTTATGTGGAATGGCATTAGATAAATTTAAACTGGAGAAGGTGTGAAATTTAATTACGAGATATGGACCGTACTACTGGGTAAAAACGGATTGATGGTTGTAATAGTACCAAATGCTACCCTTTGTGATGGTAGTGTTCTATTAAGCTTACGGCAAGGCTTTAAGGCACATCATCCTCCGCGCTGTAACAAAATATGCTTAAAATGTGTTTCATTGTTCCTGTTGAAACAGTATCTTCCACACAGATGGTGGCACCACATATGTTTGCACACCGTCACGGGTAACGGGTTCACACTCGGCAAACTTTGTCCATTACAGTCCCTTTTCTCCTGTTGCTAATCCACCGACATACATACCTTACTCCCCTCGGTAAACCTTGCTTCGCACAGCACTTGCGAGCCGACCTGTTTATCGCCCGTGTTTACTTACTCCATTTAAACTAAAATCCTCCAAAATCAGCTCAAACGTTCTGTTTACTGCTGCCCGTGTTGCTGCTGCACGTGACCCCCTGCACGTGTCTGTGTGTGTGTGTGTATCAGTAGAAGCAACAAGAGCGAAAAAAAAACGAACCCTGTTTGGTGGTGTTACTTGCACTCACTTCCTTGCAGCTGCTGTCTTTGCAGCAGTACCACACTGCACACTGCAGTCCGGCGGAGGGGACACGATGCTGCAGCAAAGCCACATGCCGCATTGAATCGTTTGCCGGGTGGCGAAATTGCACACCATTACATGGTCACTTTCATCTCGTTGGTCGTCCCGCAGAAGAAGACCGTAGCCCGTCGCTGGCGGCAAACGTGCAGCAAATAGAAAGACGGCCTGCAAACAGGAGGACCCATCAAATATTCAACCAGATAGCAGGAGGCAAACCTGCCCCTGTTTTAGCAAAACTTTGGCCAAGAATGTAAAACGTGTGGATTTTATTTCGTTTTTTTGTTTTGTTTTTTGGGTCTACTTCTGTTTGTACCACCACTGTGCACACGCGAGCAAATGGGAAACGGGGTGGGTATAAATTCACGGCTCCACGCGGCAAAGCCACCGAGATGCTGATAAGCAGCGTGGATTAAAATGAGAATAAGCGTTTCCGCGGCGCTGTACCTCGATGGCTGTACCCAAAAGCAATGCAGCTTTGTGTGCCGTGACGAAGCATCAATCCCCCGCGGTGAGTATCATTGTCGTCGTGGTCAGATGGTTTTGCAATAAAAACAAAAGCGCCAAGCAAGGGAAGAAAGTCCTTTGAAAGTCCTGTTCGTTCGCTGTTCTCTGCTGCACCGTCATAAATTATGCTATTTTACATTACGGTGAAACATCGTCGTTTTATCGTCGCTTCGCAGCGAAAAAATGCGGGCTCCCTTTTACTTGGCTCGAAAGGGGCCACAGGTCCAAGCAAGGGCGGAAAACAGACCAAGGTACAACGCAAACAAGATGAATAAATTGCACTAAAAATACAAAGGAATAGCGATCAAGTGGACCGGCTGGGTGTGTGTCTGTGTGTGTGTGTGTGTGTGTGTGTGTGTGTGGCCGGGAAAGAAACCAGAGGAACGATCTGGGGACAACATTCTTTGTCTTTGGAGAATGCCAAATAATGTGCTCGAAATAACAATGATAATAAAAAACAAGGCGGCAACGGAAGAGCTTGCAAGACAAAACACATCTCCATTGGCGATGGACGGACATTGGAACGTGAACACACACACACACACACACACTCATACATTGCGGGGACATTCTCTGCTAGGTACACACGAACTGGCGGCGCACACGTGTCGTGGCGCTGTTTTCCACACTTCGCTACCAAACCCGGGACGGACCGAGAAATGTTGCCCACAGAAATCTCAACTTTCCGTACCCGTACCACCACCACAACAACAACAACAACAACAACAACAAAAGCGAAAAGCCATCCTAGGAAGAGAGAGGGATAGAGCGATAGATCCTTGCTACGACCGCCATCACCAGCACCGATCAACCGGTCGGTGATGTTGATGATGATATTAATGGTGGCGCTGATGACAGCGATAGCACAAGTGGTTGTTGCTTCCGAAAACTTCCCCTCCCCCCCACCGCAGCACGATCGCACAAACAGATAGCATCCTGCTCGCATACACATGTCCTGGCACGGTTGTACTGTGTTTTTGTTTGCATTTTATTATTCTTTGCTTTCACACACAGCGGCAGCATGTTTCAGCAAACTCGCCACATTTTGGAGCCCTTTCCCTTTGCATCGGTAACAGCATCGATATGCACGAAAGCTTCGGTACAAATTGGTTGAGATAAAGATAAATGGACTTTTTGTTGGCACTGTGTTTGGAGCGGATAGAGCAACACACTGTCGGCTGGGGCGGGGAGTAGCGGTGATCGGGTATGCTTCCCGGAACATCGCGTTTCCGGACACAAGGAGCCTTTTACACACATGTTCTCAGAAGTTATGGAGCTTGGTTGCTTCTTCTACAAAGATTATTTGACTGTTTGACAAAGGTTGGCGTTATGTAGGGGAAAGCGGGGCAAAATGGGCATGTTAAGCAGTTTACTGAATATTCCTTTGAATATGCCACAAAACTAAATTTTTCTTCCATTATTGTATGCCTCCACCCTTTATCTATGGATTAAAATTGCCAAATAGAATGAAAACAAATTAAAATCATGAAAACAGTGTAAAATAAAAGTTGATGTTTTACGAGACGCTATTTTGACACGCGGTCAAGGTGGAATGTATAATGAGGTGTAGTTATAGCGCTTTTGGCGATCCCCCCCCCCCCCTGGGCTCCGATTTTGACACATGGTTTTCCGGATGTATATGTATTGATGGATTGTTTACGTTTTGCATGGTCAATATTTGGTGGAGATCAATTTGGGTGAATATTTTAGTTTATTAGAACACAGCCCGTGATTCAAAATGGAAATTTTCCTTCGAGAACTTGAAGCGTTCGCCAAATGCGGAAAACTAACTATCAGTTTTCTTCGTCGATTCTTCTTCCACCTAGCTGTCAAAACGGGCTTATAACTTGACCTGATACCTTTACGGTCCTTGCACGCGGTGTAAAATGGGCTTAGCCCTGGGGCAAAATGGGCATATGTAAACAAACTGTGAAACGTCAAAACACTGGGGCAATATGGGCCACAACAACTGCGCTTAGGTAATGGTCTATGCTTTTGCGCACGATTCGTGAAATGTATTTTCGTTCTATCTTTTGTTTTGCTGGTCAGAAAAGCCCTAAAAATTCATCCAACACTATGTTATCAAAATTAAAACAGTTTTAACACGTTTAAATCTACAAAATCGAATATTTTGAAGCTGTGCCGGTTATCATTATTGAGGCGACAAATACAACACCATAGCCTCACCAAGCGCCGTATGTTAAAAGCATCTGCCCATTTTGCCCCACGTGAAGCATTTTTGTATTTTTTTGTTATAATAGTAAAAATACGTATTCAATCGCCTTGCTTTCTTGAGACAAATTGTATAGAAATATCGTATCTTTAAAAACATACAACGCATCCCTGTACCACTGGCTTAAGCTTATTTTCGAAGTGGCAAAAACTACATCAATATGCTACGAAATCTTATTTTGTATTTTTCTTGGTTATTTGTAATGTAAGAGTTATGAAACTTATATGGTGTTCGTACAACATTCTAATGAGTACATTTTGAGCATTGGAAAGTCTCTTTGTAGTGAAATAATGCTTAAATAAAGGGTGCCCATTTTGCCCCACATACCCATTTTGCCCCGCTTTTTCCTACTTGGCATACTGCTATGTTTGTATATAGACATACTGCTACTGCATACTCTGATTCTTCGACATGGAAGAGGATACATGTTAGATCTTGCATACTAGCATTAGTAATATGTATCGGTTAGCATGTCCAAAGCATGACACGGCTCAACTTAGTCCCCGGATGGAAGTAAAAAGCCCTGCAAAAATATTCTTCAGATTCCTCTAAAATTTGCCAATCATTTCGCAGCTTCTCTCAAGTTCAAACTGTCATTCTAATTCTTAATCTCGTCCCTCTGCTATGCACTCCACTTTCAGCCCAATAACAACCTCAATGATCAAAAAAGAAAAACACACAATCACAAGCTGCTTTCATTTACTTCGTTACGAAACATTCAAGAGCACAGGGTCACAGGGAGGCAGATTTTTCACCAAGGGCCAAACTTTTATCATCTAGCGATTTGCTCGGGGCTGCTCGATCCCGCGCCGCGTGTAAATTGTGTTCTGGATTGAGATCGACGGCATCACTGCGCATTGCGCCGCAGCGGGTGTTCTAGCGGGCGTTGCGAGATGAAATTACCATATCGCTGGAACTGGTAGCAAAGCGGGCGGAAATTACCAAATCACCGGGAGGAGCGGCGAACGGGCGAGGTTTTATTGTACTTTGTGATAAGATTTTGGTTCTTGGCGGAAAATTTTCGACAGCCGGCAGGAATTTAAGTGTGGAGTGACGCTCGTCTCTAAACTAACGCCAAAGCTTAATGACACCTAGAGAGGGAAGCGACGGGCGGTCCTACTAAGGTCGTTTACATTATCCCGGCTCCTGTTGAATGAACAAGCCTGGAGGGTGAACGTAAGATATGCTACATTACAACTTGCTCTATCTAAATATTGCTTTAACATCACAGGATAAGTGGGAGATAATTTGAATTACCCGTTGCCCGCTACATTGCCATGTTTTTTTATGCTGAATCTTTGGCCGCAATGCCTCAACACCTTCAACACGGCTCTAGTGTGTAAAGCATCAGCGTTTCATCCAATTGGAATATTAACACTTGTTTGAATGGTAATAATTTAAGCTACAAACTTAGCCTTCCATCCACACTTCGACTCCACACTTTCCACACTTAGTTAGCAGCAACTTTGCCCCACAACATCTTGCTTTGTTCGGACATTTCGGACGGATCAACTTTCGATACAGTTTTGCATACATTGCCGCCGCCTCTTGCGGCGTACCCTCCTTCCTTTCCTTACAAGACGCCTTGCATATCCACACGGGAAGGAAAGTTTCCACAAGCAAGCACTCCTTGTGACCGCTCCCGCGCATCCGCCTTTCGGATACTGAAATATGTTAATTCCTCCGGGCCCGGTATTCGCTTATAGCGCACGGATGGAAATGATCAGTCAATCTGCATACCGGCCATGCCGTCGCTATTGTCGCTTTGTTCCGGTTCCGCTGAAGCAAATCAACTGGTGGAATTGAAAGCATCAGTTCAATCGTGAAATGAAATTCGACACGGTTCGGTAAGC
The DNA here is from genome assembly GCF_017562075.2 of Anopheles merus. NCBI lineage: Eukaryota > Metazoa > Arthropoda > Insecta > Diptera > Culicidae > Anopheles > Anopheles merus. The sequence continues at coordinate 16,406,378 of NC_054082.1, forward strand.
GCACGCGAAAAGGGAACGCACTGGATTGACGAGCCGTGAAATGACGCGCCGTCAATGCAAAAGTCTAGCGGAGGTCGCGTTTGGAGAACGCGAAAGGATAGCTTGCGGAGGCGTATCATTTTCGATGCCATTGCGGGCACCCCGGGAGGGGATATGCCATCCCCAAAATGATGAAGACAGTCGAAGATGCACCTACCTAATAATCGACTAATACACTTCTGCTCGACTTCACGTCCGCCACGCGCATTAGTAATTACAATCGGATTTTCCAATCAACTGCACTTGCTCGCTAACAAGCGCCGCAGTGCATTAGACAAATCAATCAGACAACCGCACGACTGCAGACATCATCAAATGTGACTTCCTTGGGTGGTGGCTTCCGTCCCTCGACCTTGTCGAGATTCTTTGCACGCGCTCCATCGCCGTAATGATCTCGCGCCATGCTCGTGCAAAACACTCTTCAGCTGATAATAGTGATTACTTAATCGATATTTATAGCATTCTCATCACAAACCACACAGCCGGTACAACCAGTCGCTTCGCTCTATCTCTCATTCTTCGTCTCCCATCACACATTCAGCGCTGCACACTCCACGGTATTCCTGCCCATCTCCGCACAACTTGATACGGAACGGCAGTGAAAGGTTTGTTATTTTTAGCCCCAGCAATATCGACACCAAATCGCTTTCTCGCTTTTCTTCCGACGCAAGCCACTACCAGCAAAGAAGGTTCTCTTTTTTTTTTGTTGCGCTTGCCCCCATGACCACTTCCAGCTGCACGGTCTGAGTGCGCGTTCGTGTAGTGTTCGCACGAGTAAACTTTCTTTAGTGGTTTTGAGAGTTTACTTGCGTGTGGGATTTTTGTTATGTCCTTAATTTCATCCCCCTTTCTTTTCATCGTTGCCATCGTTTTCGTCGACCCACAGCATAAGAAACTACAACACCAAGTCGCTGCCGCTTCCCTTTTCCTTGTGCACTTAGAATGAAATGGTGGATTTTACGCTCCCATATAGCTGGCCCCATGCTCGCAAAACACTGCAGTATTAAATGTAGGAAAAAGTGTTCTCCCACTGCCCTTTCTGTAACGGGGAACGCAAAACAAAAAACACGACCCAGCAAAGCGTCCTTGTCGCGCTAGAAGTGAACTGAACTTCACGAACCCTACCCAACCTTAGCCCGCCAACACTACCACCACCACCACCACCACCATCATGATGTTTCGGGTTGAAAGGCAAAGTCTGTCTTTCGAAACATGTGTTCCGTTTTGTGAGCGAAACGAACCCGTAACGTAAAAATACGCCTTTGCTTTGGAGTTTTGCAAACCGGAAACCGGAACTAATCCACATACACACAGTCAAAGTTTGAAAGAGTGCAAAAAAATAAATAAACCACCAATCGCCGTACAAGTACAGCGCCTTTTCGCTGTGGTGGCGTTGTGGCGCTCGTCGAAGGTCAAGTTGGGCGTGGGAAATTAATTCTACCCGCATCATGAGTTCTCACAGTTTTTTTTTTTGCGGGGGGGGGGTGGCTTCTCTTTGCCTTCCTACAGAGCAAGAAGCCAACTCTATTATCCAGTTGAGTATTGTGGGAGCAAGTCATCGGCTCAAAGCGCCCGTGCACCGGAAAGTAAGATGACTGCACGGAAATTATTTCTTTGTTTGAACCGGACATGTCTATTCCCCGGTCCATTTGCACACTGGGATCAGTTTCACTGTCATCAGTTTTTTTTTTACTGATTGCACTACAATGTACCAACCAGCAAAAGCATCAAGCTGCTGTGCCCTATTTGTTAACTGAGCTGCAGTTGACGCTCACTCTTTATCCACTCTGGGATGTATATATGTTTCCGCTCCGAAATCGATCGATGTTGGCTACAGTTTGTATTGCAGTACAGCTGTGTCCTAGAAAACAGGTAGTGCTAGCAAGGAAGGCCATACCACACTGCCACACGCCACACAAGGGCATGTGTTTGTATTTATCCTTGGGGTATCGCCGTCGCCGCGCTCGACCAAACCGGTGCTTCGTCCCTGTATCCGGTGGTCCGATGGTGGTTCGACCGTCCGATAGGAACACGCGACCAGGGAGACACGTTTAAGTGAAGTTCTAGCCACGTCCAGTCCAGTGGCTTTGTTGTGGTAGAAAACATAATCCTTTACGGCGTAAGCCGGAGATGATCTCAAAGTACATCCCTTGTTGCGATGGACAAGTTTTTTTTTTCTTTCTACCAAAAATAAACTCCTGTCTTTAGCTTTAATCCCACCGAAGAGATAATTCGATTATCGCAAAACCCGCCCCGCGAACTAGGACCTTCATCAAGCGCAACCTTTTATCTTGTCCAGTTTCATTAATTAGTGTCCTTTTATCACCAGTTTGGTCAAATCGCACACAAACGCCAGTCCCTTTTTACTTTCAAACCGATCCCTCCCAGCGAAACCGTGCGCCGTCATTGTGGGACGAATTTTCTTCCCGCTCGATAAAAACCCCCTCCCCGGAAGGAAAAGGGGGGGGGGGGAGCGAGCGAAAAAGAATACACTTCTAAGGGAAGGAAAAACTTTCACCCCACCAAGGACGGGGGCCCAACCAACCGGAGCATGCCTGGTGCTTTGTGCGGGTACCAAAGCGGGTACCAATCGATAAGGGAACTCGCAGTAAAATGGCCAAATGGCACGCAAGTACTAGCGATGGGTGAGCTTTGCTGCGGCCAAGCACATGCAACAAGGCAATCACTTTGAAGTCGTGCCATATATACACCCACACACCCACACACACACAAACAAACACCAGCCGAGTCCTCACAAAAGTACGCAAATGAGCGCAATAATCACGCACGCGTCTCGCAATCAACAATGTAGCCGGAGTTTACGGGTCAAAATCGATGCCTAGCTTTTGCGGCGTATCGACCGGCAGTCGTGTGGACTCGTGTTGTCAGCAACCCAAAGGGCACGAGAAGGAATGAAGCGACCAGAATCGATTTTTCGCTCGGGTTTTTTTTTCTTTTGGTACGACTCCTTTCATTCTGTGGCAGAACTTCACCAGAAACGACGTCGACAATGGTGAGAGGATGACGTCGCTTGTGGACAGTAATGTAGGCACGTTCACTTTCCTTTCGCGTACCATTCGTAGCAGGGCGTGGGATTTGCGGCCACATTTTCCCCACCATTTGCTCGTGAATGTGAAATCGCTTTCCCGTTGAATTACTTGTAAGCTTAGGCAGCGTTACTTTGCATTACTTTGACAATCATTTAAACATGTTATAAAATGTGTTTTCAGTCTCATTAATTGCCTCATTTCCTTTCTGCCGCTTGCCACTATCATCATGTGGACGGAACAGTGGAATCCGATTTGTAACGGTTTCTCTTTTTTCGTGCTCTTTTGTTTTGTCTTTTTGGTCGTGGCCTAATTAATTTTCTTTTTTTTTTTTGGTTCATTCGCGTACACCGGGTGACCTTTAGCCAACAAGCGCCGTTGCTGGCACGGCTCATTAAATTTGTTGCTTCTGAATCGATTGCCCGCTCTCTGCCAGCAGCCGTAGCAATACCCTTTGGTCAATATTTGCACTTCATTTGTTCTACGCCGAAGCGTCCCGGCCGGTAATTTCTGTTGCGTTTCCTTTACTACCTTGCATGCTTCCAGTTTTTCCCGCTGATCAAACGGAACACAACATTGACTAATAGGTCAAAAATGTGATGGTATCAAGTTTGTAAATAGACAATTGTTAACCATTAGCACAAATAATGTTTTTTTTATGGGTCCAAATGAGTCCACAATAGATATGCTATAGGAATGAAATGATAATTCGAAGGAGACAATTGCAATATAATGCTGATATTATTTCAATCATAAACCGACAGCTCTCGCTGGAAGCTAGCCTTTCTAATTGCAAATAATACCTGACCAAATCAACCATATAAATAAGTATTAATCATACAATAACAAAACATTAAATCATAATTATAAATATCAAAAAGAAATATAATAACACGATTTTATTTACTGACTATACCCGGGATGCGAGAGATAATGGACCACAACAAGAGATAAATACATTGAGATATTGAACCAATCGTTAGCACAAGAAGGTTCAACAATACGGCTTGTAAATGGCGTCATATTCAAAATTAAGTTAAACAATAACGTCATTCCTATTCGTGTGCACTATTTATAAAATAAGTAAAGAACTTATCAATAAATAAGTTAGAACTTAACGTTAGCGCAAGTGACAAAAAACAGTCGAATCAGCTCTCTGGTCATGGGTTAGGTGGACTTAATCCTGTCGCACCTAGTTTTATTGCGTCGATGCGCGATTGTTACATTTCTGTATCGTTTCAATTTCAAACATAGTTGATCAATATTTGCGTTAGCAAGTTAGAGGTTTTTCTTCACGTGTTACCGTGTTGAATGGATTTGTTTGTGACGCAGTAGTCAAGACCATTTGTGGGGAAACAGCCGACTACCGTGAAACGGGGGTTGAAGTTGTTAGAGGTAACTTCAGACCTTTCAACCATGAGAGCAGGCAGACTGCCGAAAGAAGCGGCAAGCGATGTGCTATATATGCGACGCTCGCATCATTTCGGCTCTAGCGATGTATAACTCCGTGCTAAAAATATACCAACTCCAGTGAACAAAGATCCTGTCCAGCAAGCGATACGATCATTAGAAAGAGGGAGATACGTGTGTGCGATTTCTGTTAGACGAGTCTCTCATTCGCGCTCAAACGCTCTGCCCTATGCGTACCGCGTTAGAAAGATGAGCAGAGAGGGTAGCGATGAGCGTTTTGCTCTGTTCTCTTTTGTGCCGTGTGTTCGGCAACACTCTTTGACCTGTTTCGGCGTCATAGCGGTAGACAAAGCAACTTAGATAGGGAATGGGAACACAGAATGTGTATGGCGTTTTAAAAATGATTGTTTCCCCCGATGGTTCTGTGACAGAAGTGCAATTTCATCACAAGTGTGTTTATCCTTTTTAAATATATCCTGTGTGTGATAATAGCGTCATTAAAAATTTATCAATGATAAATGCTAGGTCATATTACTGAGGTACATTCATACACAATATATATCTGATTGAGTAGACTTTTATTGTACCATTCATCAATCTCATTTCTAATGTAATAAACTTAATACAAACAAGACCAACAATAACTTTAACATTATTTCTGATGAGAATTTGCTGAAACAATTACCTTAGCATCACAGCATTAAATGAGACTAAGCAAAGCATTGTCAAAGGCACTAAATCAGTTATAACTCATGCTGCGAAATTGTTAAAAAAATATACACATTAGGAGCATACAAGTAAGAGAATACTGGTCAAAATAAACCTGTATAAGGATTTTACTTTATATCTCACTGAGTAAATCACTTAACTCTAATGTTTGAGAACAGCCGATGCTCTTGTAGGTATATATAATACTAACAACAAAGTCGAAAACTATGAATATATGACTAAAAATTCATAAATCTAAACCATAATTCATAAAATGGCCTGATAGCGACAAATGAAACGCCGATACAAAGGTGCATACGTTGGATTAAAACATCAATGAGAAGGTTCTAATCCATACTAAAACAACGTAATAGTGAGCAAGTAGACACGTTGTAATATCATTAGAGCAATTCATTGGTATTTTGGGAATGTGGATGTCATCCATGATGTATGTTGAAGTAGAGTACGAAAGCCAAATGCGATTCTTGAAACAAACAAATCAATAATCATCAACATATTTCCATTTCATCGACAACAAGGTCAAAATAATGATACAACACCCCAGAATGGAGATGTAAAAAGAGAGATTGGTGGCAAAACAGTCGAATCAGCTCTCTGGTCAGGGTTTGGCAGCCATTTCCACCTGAATAACGCGTCACGCGTTTCTTCCATAGATATTCTCCAATGAGAATTTCACACATGGTTGGGAGATATTTCCGTTCTGGCAACTCCGGAGGACGCAGGACAAAGTCGCACACGAAACCGGAAAGTTATCGATCCCTTCTCAATACACTGCGTACACCGCCGTCAAGTGCACGTCTTACATATACGTTGTTACAGCCGGTTTAAGATTGGTTTGGGAAGGACACAACCTAAACACAGCTGCAACGGTCCTGGGAAGTTGTTAAAGGTAACTTCAGACCTTTCTACCATGAGAGCTGGCAGACTGCCGAAGGGAGCGGCAAGCATTGAGCTATATATGTAATGCGACCACCGTTTCAGCTCTAGCGATGCATAACTCCGTTCTAAAAATATCCCAATTCCAGTAAATAAAAATCCTGTCCAGTAAGCAAAACGATCGCATTGGACAGAGATATACGTGCGAGCGATTTCTGTTAGACGAGTCTCTCTATCGCGCTCAAATGCTCAGCGCTATGCGTTCCGCGTTAAGAAGATAAGCGAAAAGGAGAGAGTTTCGCTCTGTTCTCATTTGTACTGTGTGTTCGTCAAAGCATCCGGAGTTTGAACTGTTTTGACGTGATTGGATCACACTATACTACCTTGAACATAGGAAATGGGAACAAATAATGTTCATGGTGTTATAGAAATGTTTGTTTCCTCCGAAATCAGAAGTGTAATCAAAAAAATCTGTGTTCATCTATTTACAAAAAACTTTGTAAGCGATAATAACAATTAATGTTTCACACATTATTAAATTCCAAGCAACCAAGAGGCCAACATATAGTTTTAGCTAGGTTTTGTCATGTGCATGTTTTACAGGGTCGCTCCAAGACACTTTCGAATGTACACATTGTTATTCACCACGAGCAACAAGTTAATCCACATCAATCTGTTATTTCATGTCCATTAAAATAATTTTTAATTTCTTCAGCATGATTTTCATAACATTGAGTTTGACAGTTCTTTATTTTGTGTTAAAAATCGTGTATTGAAATTGGAATTTCATTTTGAAGCAAATACACCATTAGCTGTTGAAAAACATCTTGGATGCGGTGAATAATTACGTGCACATTCGGAAGTAATTTCCCAAACCCTGTATTTCGCTAAAATCTATACTTTGTCCAGAGATGTATTGTCAAGACTTTTAGGTCGTATTACTAAGATTCATTATTTGGTATACAAAATCGTTATACAAAATTAAACATATTTCAAATTACATACCTCATTGGCTTAACAAGATCAGCTTATTACTAATTCAATCTAACCTTCGTTTTAAACTTAAACAATCGTCAAAATTTTCGATCGATTCGAGGTCGAATCAGAAGGAAAGAATTACTAAATAGATTCTTTTTTACCGTTGAACCATCATAGGTCTAATAGTACGTAGTTTATATAAATCATAAAAACCTTCATCTTAACACTATTTCTTGTTGGACTAAATTGAAAAATCTATTATTTGCCAGTGAAATACATGCACACAAGACATATAAGAAAGTGCTTCAATCTTTTATTTTAAAACGTTACAACTATGAACTGATCAACCAGAAACAGCTCGTGAGTAAATCAGCTGACCATAAAAGTTTAAGGTATAGTAAAAGATGATATTACTCATATGATAACTCTTGTTCAACGAGTTTAATAAACAAAAAAATAATAATTATTAATATATTTCCTTCAAATCGACAACATGTTCAACAGGATGGATTTGATTACCGTAACATTTGGTTTGGTGGTAAAAATAAAGGGTGGAAGAACCAGCAAGCAAAACAGTCGAATCAGCTCTCTGGTCAGGGTTAGGTTGGACACTTTTTCCACCTGATAAACGCGTCGCAGCACCGCGTTTCTTCCTTAGATATTCTCCAGTGAGAATTTTACACATTGCTGGGAAACTTCCGCGTTCTGGCAAACCTGGCGCTGGAATTGCCCTTACGAACCGGAATTCTTCAACCCCTTCTCAATACATTGCGTACACCGCCATCAAGTGCACGTCTTACATACACGTTGTTACAGCCTAGTTCCAAGATCGGTTTGGGAAGGACACAATCTAAACACAGCTGCAACGGTCCTTGGGAAGTTGTTAAAGGTAACTTCAGACCTTTCTACCATGAGAGCTGGCAGACTGCCGACAGTAGCGGCAAACGTTGAGCTATATATTTGATGCAATCACAACTTTAGTTCTAGCGATGCATAACTCCATGCTAAAAATATCATAATTCCAGAGATCCTGTCCAGCAAGCGATCTCATCGCATTAGACAGAGAGATGCGTGCGAGAGTACGTTGTTAGAAGAGAGAGAGAGATACGCGCTCAATCGTTGAGTCTCATGATCTTATGAACACGGTCTTCTCATCTTATATAAAATCGAAAATCGCCACAATGACGTGAGAGTAAACATTCAGCGAGAGAGAGAAAGAAAGCGGTGAGAGCAGAGCTCTCTTAGCAACGCGCGTTGCTGCGAAAGGACTTGCTCCATGCACCACTGCCCAAGCGAGTCAACACGCTCGAAAGTAGCAAGGAAAGTAGAAATGAAGTAGCCTTCTACTTCCCGTTCTACTTTTGTTGCTTAAAATCAGAAGAATGTAGAACATCTGGGTTCCAGGAAAGAGCAAAAAATGAGTTCTCTCGTGTACACCCCACACACACGCACGCGACGACTCACTCTCACGCGTACTCTTGTTCTACGCCCCTCCTCCTTCTCACTCGCCCCACAGATCTATTTTTAGAACATCATTCACTTCCATCGACGGCGGTCGATGTGACGATGTGTGTCGTCGCGTGTGTGTTGTCGATTTGGTCAGAAAAACTTTTTTCTTCAGACCAAATATCTCTGACTTGGAGCGTCGGCGTTCCGATTGAACCATCGCGACTTTGATCAGTGCGCGCGGTTAAAACGACCTTTTGTATTATGTTGTATGTAGCGTGCGCGCCAAAATTGTAAGAGTGCGCGGAGAGTGAATGTGGTTTTTTGGGGGTGGGGGAATGAGATACAGAGACAAATTTCGCTACACATTAACACATACATTCTCACTGCACGGGTTGAACTGCGAATACTCAGTTCTGAGAGAATATAGTCGAGCGCTCGCGCATGAGTGCAAGCAAGCGCGGAATAGAGGATAGAGGGAGACAAACGATTATTTTGCTCCAAGCTTTCTACTTTTGTCCCGTTGGGTGCTAGCCTGCGGGTAATGAGGGCAATGGTTACTTAGATTTTTTGTTTACACAAACCGATTTGAAATCACATGGTGTTGAATATAAAGATTTTTTTTATAACTGAGGATGCAAATTAGCAAACTGATGATGTTGTGTCGTACCTCATACCCCTTCCCATTATAAATGAAGTTATTCAAGACAATAAAAAAAAATCTTTTTTGGAAACATGCAAATTAAATTTATTGTTAAATGGTTGATATTCCAATTAAATCAATCATTCATTAAGCCAGTATAGTTGGCTTTATGCACCTTAAGCACCTCGAGTACTACATACACCGTCGTCATCGGCAGATAAGTGTGGTACATAATATCCTGTAAAACGGGTTGCAATACCCAGGACGTCGAACATGTACACTTCCTAAAATCTTCTTTTATATGGCGTAACGTCCTACGCGGACATGCCGGCCTATACAGGCTTTCGAGACTTAATTCATTACCACGTAGCCGGATATTCAATCCTTGCTACGGGCGGACGGTCCATTCTGGGTTTGAACCCATGACGGGCATGTTATTAAGTCGTTCGAGTTGACGACCACGTACCACGGGACCGCCCCAAATCTACTACTCCCTCAAATCTACTACTCCCTCAAATCTACTACTCCACAATATTGGTTGAGTCAGGACAAGGAAAATGCATGACAATAAGAGGCGGATGTAGTCGAGAGACCATAAGCGGCCATATGCTAAAAAGCCTTGCTGAAATTCCGAGCAACAAAGCGGCGGATGTTGATGGCTTGAAAGATAAAATTGAATTTGTAACGGTTTGCTCGCGTGCGGGAAGAACTATTTATTTCAAGATGTCCTTCCGGAACAAAGCACTAAAGGGAGAGATGGTTCATTGCGCAACATGACTGCAACATACTGCGCGTTCGGTGAGACAACCGTGCGCACTGCATTTAACCGGATCATCATCAACTGTAGAATGATTCTCAATGAAACTATGCTTACTGTAGCCTGCCCAAGAGGGCTGTATCTATTAAGAGTGATGACGATATCTACCATGTGATGCTATCACCGTACAATGGTGTTGATTAAGAACAACCCCGTTATAATTAAGGACACGTCAAATTAGAACCAAAATCTGAACGATATGGGCGGCAAGAGTAAATAAAATAGTTTGCAAGTAAACGCGAATTTAGTTAATTGATCTGGGAAGGCTATAACAATGTTGAACCATTCTTTTGTATAACAGTATAGATCGGAATATAAGAACTACACTTTTGGAATGGTTTCATGAGGGGATATGTTCACTGTTGAAATTTTATATTTGGCGCACCAATAACAATTGTCTCAAACATAAATACCAAATCCATTTAATACTTCAAAACCAGTTTCAGGATAATAAAATAAAATTTAGATGGTGTTTTTGGAAATGCCCCGCATAAAATTAAAGACCGAGAAAATTTACATTGAAATTGTTTTAAGCATCTATTAATTATTGACCTGACCTGACGTATGAAACATAAGTCGAAAAAATGAATAGAAATAGAATTCGAACTACGTGCGATATCATATTTTTGTATTTCAATCTTACATTTATGGGCACAAAAAAGAGAAGATGGATTGAAGCAGAAGTGAGCATTTCAAAAATTGTATGTTTTTAAGTACGCAGTTGGGATTGGATCTAAACATGTTGTAAATGTATTAGCGGCACCCTAATTTTTTAATCCACTGCACATCAATACGTTATTCAATGAACACGTTGTGGAGGTTACTACTAAAAAATAATAATCAAAATACTATACGTTTGCGTCAACAGAGGCATGGAACGTATCAGTTTGAAAATTACAAAATTGCGTGACTTGGCTCAAAAGTAGATATTGGCTCATCGATATTCAACGTTTCTGCAAAGTTCAGTTCTTACTGTAAACTGTCCAGGAAGTTACAAGGTTAACACATTTGTCACCCCAAATGCATTAACGTATAAGAACAAGTAGGAGTTATGGTTGTTGCAACGTGTAGAGTTTGAAAATAATTCGAAATTTGAGGACATCCGGTAGATTTTACCGGGCCTTAACTAGTATGAATAGAAACAAGAGGGGATAGCTTTTACTCTATTCCCTTTGAGACGCATTTTATGAATGACGCTACGCAGCTAATGTGCCGAGATAGCTCGACTGTGGTGAAAAATGTTGCCTTCATTTTTAATATTTTTAGTGTATAGTTTAGAAGCGCATAAAGCCAGTAGGCTCTATGCCTCTTTAATTAAAAAAAATGCGTACATTTTTTTGTAAAAATAAAAGTAAAATCCTGCACACACATACTCGACCTTACCTGTAATAGTCGATATCCAACGCTACTCTTCAAGCCAGACGTGTTATGCTCTGGTCCGCTTACCAGCATGTAAAGTTGAGCTGTATGGCAAATGCCTGCCGATTAAACATTCATCACCTGTGGCACTGTACTACCAACCGCGAATATCAACTCATGTCCCTTGATCTCACACCCTCCTAAATCAACGTACACTGTCGATCGACACTAGATATCGCCAATGATACACAGAACACTTTAAAAACTACGAAACGAAAACCCTTCTATGTGATATTCAAGCACACTACACGGGACTACTGCACAAAATACTTTCTTTCCCTTTCAACCACTGCGGGGCAGGTGTTCGCTGCTAACACAATTAGAAGTAAAACTTTCCCAACACAAACGGAGTGGGGTAGCTTGCTCTAGAGCAAGTGAAGAGGAACCATTATTTCATCCCTTTTTTTCGGTATTATTTCGAAAACGCAACACTCGCACACACCGGTTCATACACACTGACACACAATTACTCACTCACGCACCCAATTGCTTTTGCCGGTATTCAACTTTTATTTCCACTTGCCCTGGTTGCACCTAAAATCCATAACGTTCATCGAACCACCGACTCTAATGGACAAAGAATGTCTTGGATTCCCGCGTTCACTAGAGATACTAACGAGCGTACTACCATCGAATACGCACAGCACTCACACACCGCTCGGTGCCAGTGGCAAATCGCTACTGTATACCGTCAGCTGTAGGCTTTCTTCGCCCTCGCCGAGCAGGAAAACTGTCGGAAAACCTGCGCGCTCGGGAAAACTCGGCTCCAGCTGTTTCGTTCCACCGTCTTCGTGGGGTCCGGTGTTTGTTTTGACAGTTCACACGCATCGCTCGGGAAATGGTCCGAAAAGTGGCAGCAATGTGTAGTGGTGTGCGAAAATTCTCCCATTTTCCGGTGTCGGATGTTGATACACACCCACCGGAGGAATGAAAAAAAAAATCGCCATTCGTGTAAAATGGTCAGCGATGCAGTAACATGTTCACGAAATGTCGAGTATGCGCTACCTTGGCAATGTGCCCCAGCCTTCTTTCAGTATGACATTGATGGATATGTGTCATTTCCTTTATGCACCCAGTGTTTCAACGTGAAGTGTGATTATTGCTAACGAGCCGTAATTATTGGCAGTAGCAAAATATTGACTCTACCCGGATGGTTTTGCAAGAACCATTCACCCGACAGTTGCCGACAACAGTTACAACGGCATGCAGCATTACGATGGATCGCATGCGCCAGGACAACGGTTACGGGTAACACACAGCCGTTATGCGTCTTGTAACCTTATTTCTTGCAACCAACGCACCAACCCGCTGCGCTGGTCGTTCTAGAGCGCGAGTTTGGCCGCGTTTCATTCGGAAAGAAATATACTAAAAACAGACAAACACACACACACACACACACACACACACACACACACACACACACACACACACACACACACACACACACACACACCCACTCGCGTATGAATTCTAATGTCATCGGGCAAGGCCAGTACGCCACGCGTTTCTCATTTGCTTACCGATGATTCTGCCCCAAACAGCGCTTCCATTCCCACACAACATCTAGATACTCGATTTGGGGAAAGTCGATCAGATCGCTTACGCAAATAAACGCGCCCGGCGTGGAAACCGTTTATTACCGTTTGTTTACAGTAGAGCAGTCTCTTTATTTCGCTTAATTCTACACCGAACGCTCGGTTGGCAACTCTTTCATGGGAAGAGAAGATGGGCAGAACAGAAACGAGGGAAGATTTGTGCACGCAAGCAACTCGCGAGACGTGCGTGCGTGTGCTCCGACACCTTCGCCGGGACTGTGCTACGATCACCGGGCAAAACCGGTGATCGAAGTTGACTAGAGAGTGAGAAAAGGTATCGCCGACACCAGCGCTGGTTAGCGTATTTCGTTGGCCCAAAAGTCTTTCACCATGTCGGCCGCCTTCTCGCCGATCATAAACACCACTGCGTTGGTGTGCGATGCCGGTATGGTTGGTATGATCGATGCGTCGACGACACGCAGCCCCTGGATGCCGTACACCTGCAGCTGCGGATTGACGACCGCTTCCGGATCGGTCACAGGGCCCATCTTGCACGTACCGCACTGCAAACAAACACACCGATGATCAAGCAGTCCTTCAACTTCTGCGCTAATACGATTTCCCCATACCTGATGCTGCAACGTACTACCGATACGTCTGATGGCACACTCCCAATACTCATCGCTTCGGAAGCGATGCTGCTCACAGCCGTAAAACGGTGTACTGTGCAACCGTGCCCCAACGTCACGGAAGCTGCGAGATTCAATCAGATCGACCGTCAGCTTGACGCCTTCCCGCAGCACGAGCAGATCGTCATAGTCCGCAAAGAAGTTACCCTCCATACGGGGCCAATGGAACGGATTGATGCTTTTGAGCGAGATGCGACCACGACTCTTCGGCCGCATCAGAACCGGTGAGACCGAAAACGCATGCTTTCCAAGGATCGAGCCGTACGTGCTGTGGTAGAACTGGTCCGTAAAGCCGATCGTTGCCCGCAGCGTACCCGACTCATCGTTGTTGTAAGCACCTGTGCCCATGACCAGCTCAATGTCCGGATAATCGGAGGCTGTTGAGTAAAGGAGAAGTAAGGCAATTACACTATTTTGCTATACCGACATCGGAAGACATTCCACTTACGCGTGAAGCTAATGTTAGTCTTTACAAAAGCGACACCCTCCGCACCGCCCGGAGAGGTGAATGGACCCCGGCCATGTACCAGATAGTCGATAATGGGGCGCGGCGAACGCATGTCTCGTTCCCGTACCGTCACCGGTTGGTTCACCGGGAACACCAACCCTGGCAGATTCAAATGGTCCTGCATGTTATACCCTACCGGTAGATCCTGCACCACGGGAATGCCCATCTCCTTCAGGTGCTCCCTGGGGCCGACACCGGACAGCATCAGCAGCTGCGGCGAGGCAATAGCACCCGCCGCCAGGATCACTTCCTTACGCGCTCTTATCACATACCGCCGTCGACGCTTGATGAACTCCACACCGTACGCTTGCTTCGTTACCGGATCAATCAGCACTTTGGTGACGCGGGAGTACATTGATATGTCCAGGTTGGGACGCCTTGAGGCCGGTACGAGGTAAGCCTTGGACGCACTGCATCGACGTCCTCTGCGCATGGTCGCTTGCGCTTTACCGAAACCGAGTTGAATTTCCCCGTTCGGATCTGTCTCCATGTACCCGAAGTCACGACCCGCCTCAATGAACCGCTTCAACAGGGGTGTCTCAAATTGAGACTCTTCCACGTCGACCAATCCCGCCGTAGAGCGGTACGGGGAGTGTCGCAGTTCGGGAATCTGCACACGTTCCGACTTCTTGAAGTACTGCAGCACCTCACGATAGCCCCAGCCAGGGTTGCCCGCCTGCTCCCAACCGTCGTAATCGCTCCGGTGACCACGTGTGTAGATGAGGAAGTTGATGAGGCTGGTGCCACCGAGACCGCGCCCTTTAGGCCAATTGCAGACGCCTCCCTTCAGCCCCAAACAGGCACCCTTCATCGGGTCAGCCTTGTAGCCCCAGTTGTAACCTAAAAGTATAGAAAATCGCAAGCGAGTTTTAGGATCTGTCCATCATGCTCAGTATTCAAGGTCATTTCACTTTCAGGGTGTTCCAAGTCACTTTCGAATGCAAAAATTGTTATTCACCGCGTGGGAAAAGTTATTCCACATCACTCTAATATTTCATTTTCATCACAATAATTTTTAATTTCTTCAGCATGATTTTCAACACTTCATGGGTCTATTTCCATCAATGTTTCACAGAGGCTTTAGGCTAGATCCCATCACCCGGTTCATCAATGTTTAACGTTAAAGTGTTGAAAATCATACTGAAGGAATTAAAAATTATTATAACGGAAATGAAATATCAGATTGATGTGGATTAACATTTTTAACATATCTCAAAGAAACTCAATAAAGCTTGAGAAGTGTTGAACATCATGTGGAAGAACAGAAAAAAATATTATGATGTTGAAAAACATCTCGCAAGCAGTGAAAAATGTTGCACACATTGGAAATTGACTCGGAAACCCTTGTAATAACAGTTTCATTGATGCAACATCAACCCCAGCCTGCTTGATCATTGAAGGGTTGGCACCATTCAAAAGCTTCACTGAATGGAGCTTACACAGAGCACTACAACTGTTGCGGCAACGCATGCGCTGCAGTTGCGCGTGACACGTGCAACTGCGGCACCATCAACCCTTCATGTTGCACGCGTATGAAAGAGAAAGGTGAATGCGTTTCCGCGAATCACGTGAATAGTCACGGGAGGGGGAACTTATTTTTAGAAACCCCTGAATGGGCCCCTGTTAACAATCGCTAGAAGCGCGATGGCCGCGACGCTGCATATATAGACGTTCCAACTGGCACGTTCGCAGGGTAGTCTGCTGTTCTCATGGTTCAAAGGGGGGAGTTACCTTACACAACTCACAAACCATATAGCGGTACATGTCGTATTAACTATATAAAAACTGTTATCAAAGCAGTCTAATGAAAAACGCGCCCTTCTCTTCGCTGAGATGTGGAACAAAACACTCCAAACAGAAAATTGAAACGAAAACTCATAACCAGCTCGCATCTAACTGCGGTCCTGTATGGAAAAAACAACAAAGCCTGTCCAAACAAATGCAAAAATGTGTGGCTGGAATAATTTCAAGTAATAAGTTCGTTACGAGAAAAAATCAAATGACCAGAGAATAGATTCGACTATCTTTTTTGATTTTGATATTGCGCTTCAGCCAACGTTGCTTTAATTTTGTTTACTGATTTGCAGGCAAATTTATATTGTTGTAGTTGATGTTTCTATTTAACAACTTCCAACTTCCAGCTGATTCTATGAATTTGATACTGAAAATGTTAAAGTTCGCTACGAAGCTTCAGTCTGCACGTACATATTTCAGAAAGTATGTTTGTAAACATTCTAAAATCAGATTTGTTTTCTTTGGCATTGATTCATAGGATTTAGGATCATTTTCTTTTTGTCTAATTGTAGAAATTGTTTCAACTGTTTCAATTGATCAATAATTGGTTATTAAGGGTGGTATTTTATATGCTTGGTGGTATTAGTGCGTTTTGCTTATTTTGTAATGCTGCATTTTATCTTATTTTTATGACAAACTTTATCCCCTTTTTATTGATTTTTGGAAATGATAGATTCATGGTTTTAGCTATACAGGCAAAAGTATCTTAACAGAATACTACTTTGCACCATCAAGAACCAATTTTTTGATATAAGCAATAATATCAAGAACATTTAATTGAAAAATGATTCAGTTTTCTTATTTGGAGTATTGTAATGAAAGAACCCAAAAAATTTCAATTAATGAAATCTTTGCAAAGAATCAATAAATAAACACACTTCAAGGGCAACCATTAATGTCTCATAAATTATACTTAAGCAATATTTATCCCATGTCGTATCACATATATGCCCTCAGGGCACACACGAACAATCGAAACGATGATCATGATTCAAACTTTGTGCCCCAGTTTCTTTTGTTTTCATACAGCTGCAAGCCGTGATGGCAGATAGTTTTGAGGTAGAAACGGAACAGCCCAAGGCATCTCCCAAAACCAGACTACAACTCACCAGAATAGACACCAGAAATAAGCACCACATCTCTATCGAACGTTAAGCTCAAACGTAATGGGACCCATTAGTCGAAATATCCGCTCCAACCTACCTGTAATGCTGGTCAGGCCAGCCGTCAGCGGTACCTCGGTCAGCATGTTACCTTCCTTGCCCGCCTCCAGCAACAGCACGTTCCAGTCCCGTACCTCGGACAATCGGTTGGCCATCACGGATCCACCCGAACCGGCACCGATGATGATGAAATCGTACTCCTTCCGGAAAACCTTTGTGTCCGGTATGCGGGGCGTACCATTGTTGAACAGGACGCTGGTTTCATCGAAAAGTGTTTGAAAGAAGGTGTCATCGTGGCCATCCGCTAGTAGATTCGGGGTCGTAAGGATAAACAAGACCAACCAAATGGGTGACTGTAAAGAAGAAAAACGATCACAGTTGGGTTTTAGTTACTGTGCAATTATTGATAAAACAATTATTGACATTTACAGGAAGTAGTAAATCAAATCTCTTTATTGTATGGCGTCACTCCCAAACCCGTTTCCAAAACTTCTTCCGGCGCTATCGGCTTCAACAGCCTTGTCTCCGCTATAACTTTGATTTGATACACGGAACCGGCACATTGACCGTGGATATTTTTAATGAATTTCCTTTCCGCAGATGGGACACAGCTAAGAGAGCATCTGCCCTGATACCTTCCCTCTGCCCGGCACGGTACAGCATTGTAAGCTGACGTAGGAAAACATTTACATGCAAACGAGGCTCGATCGATGAAACGCCCATGTAAAATGCATCCCATACATCACGACCTTACTGCTTGAGCACCACCGTTTGTGGCCATTATCATCATCGGCGTCGAGCTGTCCATTAACGATTTATCAAACGTCCTTGCAAGACGCGTGCATGCGAAGCAGACCCACACGCCTACAGGTGACAGGTAGCGCATACAATCCTTTCCGGCTGATGTACGAACCCCGACGCTTCTTGAAACTGTATCAAGGTTAGCTACCCTTTTGTATCGGAGGGATGACGTTGGTTTGAAGGAAAAAGAGTGACTAACATTAAGCGACCCCGAAAACCCTCGTGCGTTATCCGGTGAGAGTGATTTGTTGCAGACATAACCTTTTTCTGAAGCCTTTTATTTTTAGTTCATGCTGAATTATCGACCCCTTCTTTTTAGTGAAAAGGTGATTCCAAAAAAAATCAAACATTTTTGTAGGAAGGTCAAACATTGCAAACTCAATTGTTTTATCAATGGAATGGATGGATCAATGGATGGTTTGCTACAGACGTTGCAGCTAAATTTTACTTCATATCTTTACAGCCTATAAGCAATAAGCACCAATGACTATTGGGAAAGTGCAGGTTTCAAAATTAGTGAATTCCAAACACTGAATGAATAATTTAATGAACAGGCATAAAAAAAATTACCCTTTTAATGCCGAATTTGAAAGGTTGAGTAAAGTCTGCTAAATTGGAATGTATTTTCGGTGATGCAAACAATGGCGTAATTGATTTAAACATATTCCCATTACATTGGAACATAATGTCATAAGAATGAGTAAAAAGAGGAATATGCACTCTTTAAAATCAACCAATGGAGTAACCAGGTCAATCGAAGATTTTCATGTTCGCTGATTTACGACTTAATATCATACTCGGACTGGGTTCCAACGCCACATGAAACCAACAAACTAATCCCATAAAAAAAACGCATTTATAAAAGGATAAGTTGTGGGTGATCACCGACACAATAAAAAAGCGCTAGGCATAACGAGCCTTGAGTCTCATGTAGACATCACCATCCGTTCATTGAAACTATGCCTCTGTCGCACAGCACACACACACACACTCTACTGACCCATTGCCATTGATCCGCAACCGATCGCGACTTCCCAATTTCGCCACCCAACTGTGGGTTAACGTAACCGACTCACCTTGAACTTACTTTACCGGCACGGCTACGACCGACCAGCGACCACGAGCAGAGGTCTGGCCAAATTTCAGCCCTCCCCCCGAACGCCCGCCAACCCGCCCGATTGCGGCTGCGGATTGAGAGGTTTTGCGATATTATGTAACGCCTGTGAGATATTAAGCGCTGCAAGCCATTTGATTTGTCATCTTTGCTGAATAATTCATTCAATTTCGTGTGGACATTGCTCGTGTGAAATCACAACAGCAACAACAAAAAAAAACATAGTAAATTTCATCCAATTAGGACACTCTAAATACGGGTACAAACAAAAGCAAACTGCAGCCCGATTCAACCATCCATAGCGTTGGGGCGCGTCATACTCAACCGGCAAAAAAAAAAAGGTGGACCAACACAACAGCATTTGGTGTCTTTGTTTTTTTTTTTTTGTAATTGATCGGTTATCGAGCAAATTTGCTTAGGGACGTTAATTGGTTGCGCCAACAACGAGCCTAGGCCGGTGGATGCGGTGGTTACGGTTAAACTGCTCCGGCCCGGTCAAAGCCCGCTCGGCTCACGCCCGCTTGGGTGGTTGAAGCGAAGGAAGTGAATCATTACCAGCCATTTGACAGCGCCGGCCTTGACCGTCAACCGGTGCCGGCGTTACGCCTCTAGATGACGAAGCGTTTCGTGGTGGCTGTTGTGGGGCTGTGGCCCCTGTTTAAAGTGCTGTTTTTCTACACACGCAAAGGATATTTTTACTAGTGGTAAATTAAAGAAAGCTCTAGAACAAAATCATTAGATTTTCTGTAAACAATTTTCTTACACTCCTTTCTCTTCCATCCACTACAGCCATGCAAACACTCCAGTTTTCCCGCATTAGCAGTCGGTTGGGGTTGTTTTAAGCAGGATTTATATAACCCGCGGGCAAATAAACCCAATCAAACCGGGATAATAACGGATCAGAATAAGTAGCTTTGCGTCATCGAGCCTAATAACCCCCCCTGCATAAGCCCAGCCTCCTCGGCGATCCTTTCCACTCGACACACGCTCGGCAAAGGGCTGGCCGTGTGTGCGCACCTTTCGCGCATTAAAAATATTTCGCCATAATAACACCATAACTCCCCCCCCCCCCCCCCCCCCGCGTCACCTATTGCTGCTCGGTACGGGTCTATGCAAAACTTGGCGTCTGCATAAATTATACCCAACAAATGTCCACCCCGTACAGCGCCCTAATTATCTTGTGCGTGTGGTATTATCCGATCGGAGATCGGTTGCTCCGCAGAGCCAACCAACGTGAGGGGTTTGGAGGGAATTCCTTCTAGCGCCGCACGGTTTCCGAGTGTGACAATTAAAGTGCCACGGTTCGACAATGCGCAGCGCGCGACCAGCGCAGCGATCGAGCGGGGATCGATTATAAAACGAAGCACTTGCATTTTTAATGTCGGATATTAGCAAACACACTCCGAAAGACACACAACGCACGCGCACCTCATACCAGCAATGGTCGCTTGAT
This sequence comes from Anopheles merus, assembly GCF_017562075.2. Lineage (NCBI taxonomy): Eukaryota > Metazoa > Arthropoda > Insecta > Diptera > Culicidae > Anopheles > Anopheles merus. The sequence goes on from NC_054082.1 coordinate 16,426,839, forward strand.
TAGAACTGTGTTTGATTTAATTGTGCACGTTTCGTACGGGGACGATTAATAGCGTTTAATAGCCGAAAAAGTGTTGCCAATCGTGTAGAAACATTCATCGGCGATCGTTTAAATAAATGACAAACCTTAAGAGCGAACAAACAGGAATCCGTTTCGATTCGTTTACGTCAAACCGTTTGCCATGCTGACGCATTTAGTCGTTAGGATTATTCCATTCGCACCAATATAGAATGATGTTTTATCTTGTGAAATATCACACACAATATTTTAGAAGGGGAAGTTTTTTTCCCAAAAGGAAGACACAACAAGGGGAATCATCAGTACTTTGCCTTTTGCGTAGCTGCGTCAACGAGCGTCGGAAAACGCTTGATCGCGCCAACAACCAAGGGTGGATTTCATTCGGTTGACGTAAAACACGAAAAGGTGGCCGCTCCGTGCTTGCCGGACTGGATTGCAAATTTTCGGAAATACCCTAAACCTGTTCTTTCTCCTTTGTCGTGTCGCACCCGCGGTCTAAGCTGTTCATCGTGAAATGGAAAGGAAATTAAGAACGCGAGAGAAGAATTTTGGTTTGGTCCCACCGGTTGCCTGTGAATTGATGTAAATTGATGCGACGACTCTGACGTAACAGGCTTATCGGCAGGGCGATAGGAACGACAGTCATTGCTAAGTGTTATTTTATGTTAATAGTGCTCGTTTCTCATAAAAATCTATGTTTTTAGTTTCTATAATGAGGACAGGCTATGCTATATAAAGCGAACGAAGGTGCCTTAAACGCAGCAATACCTTAACATGGATGTTTTAGGCCCTCCTGCCACTCACATCATGCCATCAACATCCGCAAAATTATTGCATGGTTTCACCAAAAAAAAAAACAATCCCCTATCAAACTGTTACATAAAAAAACGACAATGCCCCTTGGCAAGAGATGGCAAACAATATTCCGAATATAAAACGATACGTTCAACGGCACGATATATTGCATCATTTATGTATGCTACAGATACTTGCGGAATGTGTGTATCTCTCTCTCTTTCTCTCTTTTGCTCAATTTATACCCTCACCTAGCTTAGCAAAAGCGCCTAAAAGCTTCCAAACATCGATCGAATGATTAGCTTAATGACAATCTAACACAAACCAAAACCACAAAGCGCCGCCAGTTTTGCTGCGGCAATGCGTTATTGAATGAAAGACAACACGCACGATAACTGACACTCGGCAAGGAAACGGCCTGGGGGAAAGACCACAGTGGCAACAGACCTTGCCCTTCATTCGCTCGATAAACATCTTCCATCGAAATGCAGCCACCGGTGTTCTGGTGACCAAAGTGCTGGCATCCACGTCGCTCTATCCCACGGCTTCGGCGCATTCTATAAAAGTGATCAAACGAAGGAAAAAACCACACACGCACACAGAAGAGACCTTTGGATCGGTCCCTTGTACGACCTTCCCCTTGGCTTTGTCACGTAGGCGTCCGGTTTCTGGGGGTTTTTGTGTATATATGTTCGGCCGGCCATGCAGATGCATACTAAACTAATCGAAGCTCGTTTGTCACTATTTGCACTACGCACCGATGGGCACTCGTGACGCTAGTGACGCTCTACACGCTGCGAAGGCTACTCGCTCGAGAACCTGTTTACCTGGGCCGCGGGCAAACAGGCACCTGCCGAGTTGGTGAGAAGCAAAAAAAAAAACACTTTTCACTTGCACATTATAAATGCAGCTCTGGTTGCACATTAGAAGCTTCTACAACATTGTCAACATGTTGTACGCGATTTCAGTTCTGGGTACACCCTATACGTGAACTGCAAGCCGATTGCCAACTCTCCGCATTTCGATGCAAAAATCATTCGCATTTGCAAGATTTCATTCGATGTCACAGCTTTGAATCAATTCCCCGACGCTGACGCTATCAGCCGCAACCACACCTTGATCGTTTTGGATGATTAATCTTCTTCTTAAAGCTGTCCGACTCGGTGAACACGACCAGACACTGGCCACCCCTAAAACCGAAAAGGCCATCAAAGGTCGCCCACGGTAGTTGGCTCGCTTAATTCGTCAACAGCGTCCCACAATTAATCACACTCCGCGTCCTGTCTGCCGATTTTGCGACACTATGATCGTTGGAATTGACAGAAATTCCGTTTGACAGCGAATCCTCAGCGAGCTGCGTTGGTTTGATGCAGCAGCGCTCGATTTGGGCGAGTTGTGTGGGAATTCATATTGCCCATGCCATGTGTGCCTGCTCTATCCCCAGACATGCCGTTACGGAAACCAGTCCAGTTAAGAGCTGAGCCGAAATGGCGATCGGGGATTCAAGGTGATCAACGGGCTGCTCGATCGTATGCAGAAATATTACACACACACACATGCACAGCTTCATTCTAGGTCGTTGGGGACAAACGGAGCAGAAAACGAATGAAAGTGCGAAACCACGTTGCACGAGACACGCTAAAAGCGGGTAGGACTGTCTGTGGATCGTTCTTTCGCTGCCCTTTCGCTCACGCGCTGGTGCATTGGCGGTGGCATAGCGCTAAGAAAACAAGCTCAAGGTAAACCGATGCAGTCAATTATGGTGCATTCCATCTGTTTGTAAGACGTCACGAGGTGCATTTCGTCGGTGAAGGTGTCGTCTGTTTCTGGACATGTATCATAAACAGTTGTTGGTGTACAATTCACTTTTTTTACCAAAATAAACTGCAACGAGTGAATGTGCTCCAAATCCGTTTCCCCGTAGCCTTGGGAAGGCAATAAACGGGAAAAGATCGGTGATCGGTTTGTAGGCAATACTTTTAATTGATACATTTTCGTTCGGTCCAGATTTCTGAGATATTTACCTAGTTACAACTTGCAAGACACTTGATCATGATCAATCTTTTTCTCCAGCGTCAGCCAGCTCATTAGCAAACTTCTGCCCCAATCTCCTAACGATGACTTCAAAGAAAGCAAACAAAAGTGCGGTCCATTCGGACACCGGACGCAGGTGCGATTCTTCACAGACAGACTCTTATTTGCTACAGTAATGCATGTGTGCTCATGCAGTAATTAGCCGGTCTCATGGTACAGTCGTCAACTCGTACGACTTAACAACATGCCCGTCATGGGTTCAAGCCCCAAATAGACCGTGCCGCCATACGTAGGACTGACTATCCTGCTATGGGGGGAAATCAATAAGTCACTGAAAGCCAACCCCACAAGTGGGTTGACCGGCATCGGTTGTTGAGCCAAAGAAGAAGAAGAAGAATGCATGTGTGCGCCCATATGTTACGGCTTAACCTTCAAGCCATCACAGACAGCCAAAATTGGCACAAATGCACACGCTGGCCGATTTCCGGCAAAGCCGGTTTGGTCTGCCTATTTACCCGCTAAGGACAATGGCTAATGGATGGTAAAACAGCACCCTCGTGTCAGTTTTAGCCCCCTCTCCCACCTTTTCGGGACACGCACACATTCGTACACACAGAGGGGCAAATTAGATTTCGTGCAAATAATGACCGCGAATGGCGATCGACCATTCCGTGCCGATGATCGATTGCTTCTGATGTCATCTCGTTGCTCTAGCTCTAATTAATGGGGAAGCTCGGTCTCTTGTCTTGTTTAGGCAAATAGACTGAGGCTAGAAAAAAACAAGCCAAAACCGGATGGCTAATTATAATCTATTAAAGGGACTGTTTAAGCCTCTAATAGATTTCGCGGGTGTCTCTGAGATGAAAATTAATTAATTTCCTTCAACAACGCCCCGAGGGCACTCGGCACAGCACAGCTCTGCTGGCAAATATCACGAACCATTTCGTGCCACACTTCGGCAAACACTTCAACTGAAGTCAGTTCTTCAGTGTTACCACCTTTCCTGCAGCCTCCGCCAATGTTAAGTAAGCGGTGGATCGCGCCCGACTACTTTATCACACTTGACGACTCCCCACCGAACCCATTTCTTCCACTCGGCACGGTCAACGGACCATTGCCGCACGGACACACACAATGTCGGCCGATTCACATCGATTGATGTGCGGCAGCATAAATTTTCTCCTCCCATAAACAACACACCAAGAGCAGCAACAGCAAACGCTCCATTGCGACAGCCGCACGGCACGCTTCTGCTTTCGATTGCTGCTGTTGTGTTGCTGTTTGGAGTGTCCCAAAAGTCTGCAAGTCGCTCAAGGTTAGGTCAACGGATGGGGCAGGTTTTTTTTTTGTTTTCTCTAGTGACGATTAGACACCTCCATCCTCGGTTGTTGTTGTTGACGTTGTTGTGCACTGAGATGGGAGATACACCTCGGGAACAGTAACACATTCATTCATCCCGCACGGCCCGGGTCTTTCCGATGTAATGGTGCGGTGAATAATTTGCATCGCAATTACAACGCATATGAAAGACGATGCGGCCATCCACACGCACTGGCAAGGCAGGACACATGCTGCGAGAGGAACTCTATCGGTGAAGCTGTTTGACAACAGGTCGTAGCTGCAAATGACATTCCCACCGATGGGGTGACGACAAAACAACCCCAACAATAGTGCGCTGATTGCGATTTGCTCCTCCTGTACAATTGATGCTATTTACAGATTTCAATACCAACTCATCTCCGCAGCGTGTGTTTGGTTGGTGGTTCCTCTTTTTTTTTGTAGATGTAATCTTTGTAATCTGTTTTCAAATCACACCTTCTGCGGCATTCGCTCGTACTAGTTGAAGCTCGTTCGCGTTGTACAGGTGGGCAGGGCAGGGATGCAAAAATTAGCACCCATTTAGCACTCGCTGCTCCAAACGTTCTAGCCAGAATTGGTGACGGTGTGCAAAAACCCACCAAATCATCCCTGAGAGATCCATGATGTGATGGATCACTTTTTGGATTGTAACGTCTCGATCGATTGAACGAAACGAGTGGTTTTGCAAAACTGTTCCATACATAGAAATTGAAGAAATCAACTCCGTTAAACTGTATCAACACTTTTCGCAAGCGCCGTATCGATCAGCACGATACACGAAATTGCAGCACTCGAAGAAATTTCCATACCTCACAACATACTTTTTCCTCATATCGTCGTGCACGCTTGTTTCTTTACACAATTGAATTAAATCGTGTTTAAAAAAGGTTTGCAACAAATTGGTCCGCCAAACAGCTTTCGGCTTTCCGTGCGGTATCGGCCATGCCGCGCCACCCTTTTTTTTTGCCCCTATGCCAAGGCAATGTTCTACGCCTTCGCACGCACCAGCGAACACGCGCAAAGTCTTGTGTGTTTACACTATTGAGGAAACGCACTTGGCGCCTGTTTGCTGATAGGCAAGGCAATGCACGAGCTCGTCACATTCTTTCCACGGTGTTGCGGATTTGGCTGTCCCACGAAAGGGGGCTTGTGTTCTCCAAACAGCAAGCGAAAAGATAACAAACTTCTTAGCTGGTTAGAAATTTTATCTCAAATATACTTATGGCTAACTCAATCTTACAATCTATTCGCACACACAAACTTTCGTACCATTTTTGCTGTACACCGTTTCATTTGCACGAGCCGCGAGAAGATCTTGTTCACTTTTCCTGTTCACTTTTCTCTCTTGTTTGCCGAACGCGACGGAGCTCTCTTATCAACTGACACGAAATATGTGACCAACCATTTCACAACAACACACACACCGCCCAACATCTCACACCGCGTAGCTAATCACAGTCTGTCTGAGCACACGCTTAAAAGCACACCTTTTGGAAAGAACACTTTTACTACCATCCAAACAGAATAGAACCTTTGCTATCTCTCCTCAGTCACGATCACGATCACACTCGTCCACAAAGGTTTCCTTTTCAAACCAAACAAAATTCCACACACTGTTGGCTGGTTTCAAACTGCCAGCTGCTCGAAGATCGCTCTCCAAAGAGGTCCTGTTCACGGCGCACCGCTATCACTAAATGGCTTGCGCTGATTTCGCTGCCCAGTAACGCACCGGTTCCGCGTGGTTGTCTTGGCGACGCGCGTCCGACGCGATCGATGCTACATTTTTTGCTCCGTCGCGATCGTTACGTCCGATCGTCGGGTGTGCAACATCGGCCCCGGCAGGGGTTTTCAACCAAAGAATCATAGTTGTTTATCAGTTCGTACTATTCAACCCCCTTGACGAAATGCTTCAAAAAAAGGCAATGATCATCATGTTCAGGAACTCTACTTCAATACAACAATTGGCCTCATCAAAATAACTACATCTGTAGGCCATTATTGCCCAAAAGAGCTCCTTTTTTCATGTAAAAAATTAAACCCATTCCTACCTTTTAACCATCCCTGCGAATGACCACAGCTTGCGCGAACCCACCAAATGTTGCGCTACATGCTCTGTGCGCGCGTTGAAGTCTTTTGATTCACGCTGCAACACTCTGCAACACCTTCATCGGACAGCCTGCATTCAAGCGGTGGTCGGATCGAACCTTTACCAACGGTGACGAGCATCCTGGCCAAAGAAAGGCACGCAATGCAATCGGGGCAGCCCGGTCGGTTGGCGCGCTTTGGAAGTTTGGGCGTTGGGGCGTGACGGAGCGGCGCTCAGATGCAGCAATGTGCTCACCTCGCAATTAGCACACCAAGGCTATAGCCACCATCGCGATGGACGACCTCACGCCAATGGTTAATCACAAGTCGCAGCAGACTCGGGCCACTGGGCAGGGTCAACCATGGTGTACTTACATTCTTTTGTGCTATCAGTCATCGTCCCATCTCGCCGGGGTGGGTTGATTGCCATGAATCACCACACCACTACACTGTTTTGCTGATGATCGATGATCGCTGCTCTGAAGGTAATAGTCGGATAGGTCATTGACAAAGTGTACAAAGCGTTTGCAGAAAAACAGATCACAGCGAGATGCGTCGACAATCGTTTGTTGTGAGATAATTTAGTAATAGTGGCATCCAATTTGCGATCATTACTGCCCACAAATTGTCTCATTTTGCACCTATTTCCAGCGGAGGACAAACTAATCGCAACCAGCATCCGCCGCAATGCTTTGTGACAGTTTGAATGCCACCAGTTGTCGGCTGATGATCAGCATTCCCCAGGGGTCAGAGTGTAAATGCCCCCCTTGGAAAGTAGATCAGTCACTAATGCAATTAAACCACCGACCGCCATTCATGAGAAAACGACCGTCTGGGGGCGCTTATCGTTAGGCTTTGGAGTTTGGAGTTCGCCTCATACCGATAACGCCTGCAGCAGCCAAAGTGTTTAGTGGTCGACTGATTTCACCCACATTTCACAGACTCGGATTCATTCACTGATCTTGCCGCGTTATGCAATGCCGGCGGGGACGATTTCACGATGCCGGCCACGGTTGATAGTAGTTAGTTGTGGTTAAATTAACGCATTCCAGCGTGTCACGTGTCGATGCGTTTTCGCCTCTTGACTTGTAATGCTAGCTGACGAAGAAGCTTGATGGATGAAATTTTCTTAACACACTTACCCTGCAAAGAAAGCAATATTACACAACAGCAATGCGCCTCTGAACAGAACAATGCACGGTAGCGTCCCATTTTCTTCGACCAGTAGGTCCCGCAAAAGTGTAAAAAAGCTCATTTTTCTTTTCAACACCCAAAACCCGAGGATGGTTTAAAATTAAAAATGTCATCCTTCGTCCCACTTACGCCGCCCCGTTGCATATGGATAATTTGTCTTCGCATACATCAATTGAAATGCCAAAATTGGGTTGGTGCCGCGGTGTGTTTGTGTAGTGACATAATTTGTACTTGCCGTGATAACTCATTGTGCGGGTATGAAGCTTCAAGGTTCGCTCGCTTTACCCGAATCGATCACAAGTTTAAAGAGAGCTTGCAGCGCAGTATGAACGATCGGTCCCCTTTTTTGCATGTCATCTTCTTTTTTTGATCGGCTGCAATGATTGGTGCCACTGTAAATTAACTGTTTTTTTTTTTTTGACAGCATCTTTTCGCTTGCAAAGCGAATGCGGCAACAGCAGTTGCATCGCACCGGTGCAGCTCAAGGATAACGTGAGCAATTTCTTGGCAGAAGCTGGCTGTAGGAGCGAGGGACGACCCCCTTCTCTTCTACCAGCATACTCACCGGTGTTCTCGATCAAACTGCACCTTAAATGCCGTTGCACTCGTTTTGTTTGTGTCACCCCGCTTAGCATATAATCGTGATCGGTTGAAGAATGTTTCAAACATTGAAGTTGGAAGTGTATTAAGCATTACAAAATACATTAATCTAACCTAGCAAATAACTTCTTCGCCCTTATATCCAGCGTGTTGTGTGTTGCGATTAAATGCACACCCGATAAACGACGTGAGCCTCGGCACGTAGTCCCCTGCTCATTCAACCATACCCGCACACTGCGCACTGATCGTTCAAACCTTACACCCTTGCTTACCATCACCAGGGGAGTACCGAAAATCCTCTCAATACAAACCAAAATCAGAAACAAAAAGTCACTCTTACTAGCTTTGTTTATATCAGTGAAACACCCCGAATGCTGGGGCGTTTGCTGGTTGCAGCGCGTAAAACAAAACGCACAAACCCGTTCTCTTTTCATGTTCACTGTCAGTGCGGTTTTTGTTTTTGGGTACCAGCCGTACCTCCTCCAGCGACCTCCATTTTCAATCAGGCTTTGGTCATATTGTTATCGGCACCAAGAGCCACGAACTACGGGGGCTTTTGGTGGAATTTCAGAACTGCTGCACCCCCATGTAACACTGGTCGTGTGTAATCGTACTTTTTTTCAAGGACAGATCTTTTACTTTCGCTTGTCGCATTGCATTCATTAATGTTTCCCCCAGACATGATGGGAGTCTTATGATACAGATGAGATAAGAAGCTTACTACGGTAGGATCTTCAATCGAGTTCACACATCAGGAATTGAATCAGGACAATCGGTAAGTAGAGTGTGTTACGATGCTAATATTAATTGTGTCAAGGCTGCTGTTTCACTGGTATGAAAAAAACGTGAACCCGCTCGAGTCCAATAGCCGTAAACCGAGACCGGTTCCTTGCGGTTCCATCGGAAAAGGAGAGTCGTCGATGATTTTCAATCTCGCAACGGGCTTTTTTTTCTTTCTAAACGACTAGACGACGAACGGTTTTAGCAAAAATAACGCATACACACATTTTGCGAAATACGAAATACGACCCCAAAAATGTTTTCAAAACGAAAAAAAACCATCCGATCAACAACAAACCGAGACATCTACTAATATTGCGAGGAAATGCATCTCTTTATAATCCGATGCTGTGCTGAATTTCGCCATTCGCTCTAATGATCTCATTTTAGCGAGGCGCGACTTGTGTCACAACAGGATCTATAAATTCCCCGCCTATCAAATCACTCTCAATAGAGATTCCCCCGGTGGAGAGTGTGTTTGCTGCTTTCCTTTGGTTTGAAATATATGCTAAACTACACAGAACTGGACATTAGTATTCCGATCGTGCAGTGCTCAAGCGGCGAAGAATTCCAATGCGAATGGAACGTACCAAAACTGGCTCCAGAGTTTATTGACACTTTGTGTCGCGGTTTTTCGGGTCGGAGGGATGGTGTTTATGTCATCCATACATAAAAAAAAATCAGTAGCTGTATGATCTTGCAATGGTTAATAATGCTCACAAATAAAGCTGCACAAGAATGCACGATCAACAAGCAAGAACACGGGGACGGGGGGGCCTATGTACATTAATCGCAAAATTGCGCTCGCGCACGTATGGTGTAATCAAAGCCGGTAAAGGTTCGGAAATGATTGCGTACACACACACACACACACGGGGCTGACCACGAGAGGCCACCGAAACCGAAAGTCGCCAAACCGGATCTACCGCAATCTTTGGGGCTCGACACGACGACGTATAAGATCGGATACCGCCGGAGACTTGTCTCGTCGGCCACGGTGCGGGCGCATAGCGGGTGAAGCGACAAGCCACCACCTTCTAATCGCCATCGCTTCCCTTCCCCCCGGGAGGGAGCGGGGCCAGTGTCTGCCCAGCGTTCATTCTAGCGCTGAGAGAGAGAGAGAGAACTTGCTCCATGTAGGTCACACAACACCGGAGCGGTTAAGTTATGGTTAACGTCCAGCGAACACGCACCGTCGCAATCTTGCCTTTACCGATTGATTAGGCATCAGGGCTTTGGCAGCACTCGACCGTACCACCGCACGTCTCGGAAGTCGCCGGCCGGGGGCTGCCATCATCCGTCCCCTGTCCCCATGCAAATGTAAAAAATCCCCCATTTAGCGTGGTTTGGCACGCCGTCTGAACGTCTGAACTTCACCTTGCGCGTGTGCAGCGATTGGTTGGTACTGGTGCATGCGAAACTGTGCGCTGCGCAGAGGCGGACGTATTATGTACGATCGCTTACTATCGCGATCGCTTCCATGGGAACGACTCCCTTCGATTTGTGCACAATATATGCGCATCGTGGGCCGCATCGTGATACGGGGGTACAAGTGGTTGGACACGGTTACCCGGCCCTACCATTCCCAGTACCAACGCTTCTGCGTGCGAGCGCGTTCACAAGAACCACACTTCACTGTTGTGTGCCTTTGCCTCCAAGCAGCTCCGTCCAACAGCTCACTAAATACCGCGCAAACGATCTGTCACGATCGCGAGGACACATGGCTCCGATCGCGTTCCGATCGGATTTCGGCCGTCTCACAAATCACACTCCACGGGTGTGAGCTAGTAGCGTGCTACACAGCTGGTGGAGCGAGAGGGTGAGTTGTTGTAGATGATGTTAGCCGCTTAGAAGTAGAAGCAGTTTCCCTCCCCACCTGAGAGGTTAGCTTCGTGCCAGCTGTTAGGCGGCATTAGACGAATACGGTTGGGTAGATTAGTTGCTTTTCGTTTCTAGCAGTGGATGGTTGGTGGGTTTGGCTGGCTGGAGAAGTGAGATTTTAAATCCTCGGAGCGTGGGGAACCGTCGAAGCATCGATGAGATTTGTGAGCAACTTAGAGTTGCTTAAAGTTTGCAAGGACATTTGGGCACTATTCGCTAGACAGGATTGTAAGTGTCTTCAAGATGCACCAGGTTCATTGCATGCAGGTGATCGTTGGAAGTGAGCAAGAGCATCAACAACAGTGCCGTAGATTAGTGCATTTCAGTGAAACAAGATATAATGAGTAATTATGTGCCCCACATAAGTGATCTTCACATTGTTAGCCTGGTTAGACCTTTGGATGTCCTTTCAAAGCTACTCTTCCTACCCCGCATCAGCGTGACATACATCTGGCAAGGTCACGGTGTTAAACGTTGTCCATTTTCTAAGGGCTATTATTAAAACACAAACCTCAACAAGATTGAGTTGATGAAGTACTAATTCCTCCCAACGTTGTCCGAATATCTCCCACGTTCAGCTGACTCGTGAACCTGCATGTCTGAGTTTGCCATCGACAACCCGTGTCGTGAATGATCTTCAGCAATAAGAGCGTTGTTAATTTCGATTCGATTCCCCACGTACTTGTTGTACAAATCAAACGCTCAAAGTGTTGACGTTTGACCGAAGAAAAAAAAAACAATGCCCCACACGGACGTGATCCTCGATTTACCACACCTCCAAACGCGCACCGTTACCACCACCCCAAAGCCAATTTTAACTGCATGTTATGAGTGGTTTGAGCGTGCACTTGACATGGCGGCGCCTTCGAGGGCGTCCGTTTCTTTGGCGATGGACACAGTTTGAATTGTTTCCTTATTGTCTTTCCCAATCTGCACAGCGGCTGGCGGTCAATGTGAAACCCTCGCTCCCCCTCCGGGGTCTACATTCCCACAAACGAACGCATCGATCATTCCATCTCTGACGTTTGTGAGGGCTTTTCGCAATAATTTCGGGTTTTTTGTGTGTGTTGTGCGCGCAATGACACAGATGGCATAAGAAAAGACCTTCAGCGATCTCGGATTCTGAATTCGTGCATCCTCTCTCTCTCTCTTATAACATTCGATTCATTGATGCTGAGAAGACATTAGAAAAAAGGCTTTAAGGCATCAAAACGACCGTCACCACCTGCACCTGCATCACATTCGCGATCATCTGCCTTGCATTAAGATATCACTTCGATCTTCTCGATCTCACATCTAATCATTCCACAGATGGTACGACGAACGGTTGGCACGCGGCTGCCAATGCTGATGGCGTGTTTTGCTGACGGCTTCTCCTCCCACCGACGCGCAACAGTTCCCCGTCTTCGAGACGCTGTTCGATGAGGTGAGCCTGCTGGTGCGCACCGGCCCGAACGCTTCCGTGCCAATACCGGAGGCGAAGCGGATCCGCGACGACGAGTACGATTTCGTCGTGATTGGGGCCGGCTCGGGCGGTTCGGTGATGGCCAACCGGTTAAGCGAAGTGCGCGACTGGAGCGTCCTGCTGCTCGAGGTGGGCAAGGAGGAGAACCTGATCTCGAACGTTCCTCCCCACAGCCGACTCACCACGGCCACGGGTGAGTGTGTGGAGGTGGGGGCGATAAGGAAGCAGGAAGCTCCCATGCCTATCTGACATTCCCCTTTCTCTGGCGCAGGTTACAGCTGGGGCTACCGGTCCGATCCGATGCGCAATGCTTGCCGGGGGCTAGAGCAGGGCGTCTGTTACTGGCCGAAAGGGCGTGGGTTGGGTGGGACGAGCCTGATCAACTTCCTGCTGTACGGTCGCGGCCACCACAGCGCGACTACGACGATTGGGAGCGGGCGGGCACTACGGCTGGGGCTACCGGGACGTCCGGAGGTACTTCGAGAAGGCGGAGCAGATCAAGGGCCAGCCGTACAACCGGCACGGCTACCTGCACATTGAGGAAAGCTCGTTCGAAACGCCAATGCTGGGCAGGTACATCGAGGCCGGCAAGCGGTTCGGCTACCGGCACATCGATCCGAACGATCCGGTCCAGCTCGGGTTCTACAAGGCGCAGGCCACGATGGTGAACGGGGAGCGATGCAGTGCGGCCCGGGCCTACCTCAACCGGTCGCCGATCGGCCCAACCTGGACATATCGACCCGCTCCTGGGCCACCCGGATTTTGATCGATCCCGTCATTCGCCGATTCCTTCGGTTGACCAAGAGAACAGCGAGCGCTGCACACGGTGCGCGTGCAAGGAAGTGATACTGGCGGCGGGCGCGATCGCGTCACCCCAGCTGCTGATGCTGTCGGCGTGGGGCCGCGGGAGCATCTGCAGCAGCTCGACTACCACCTCGTGAAGGATCTCTGCGCGTCGGGTACAATCTGCAGGACCACCCAGACACTGTCCGGGCTGGTGTTCACCGTCAACCAGCGGTAACGATACGGGAGCGGGACATGCGCCGACCGGCCCCCTTCCTGAGCTATCTGTTCGCCCGCCGCGGTCCGTTCACCGTGCCGGGCGGGCCGAAGGTATCGCGTTCGTGAAGACGAACAACTCGCGCTCCCCCGAGGACTACCCGGACGTGGAGCTGGTGCTCGGTACGGGTGCGGTCAACAACGATGAGTCCGGGTCGCTCCGGCACACGTTCGGGATGACGCGCGAATTCTACGACCGTTCGTTTGGGGCGGCCCGGGACAGCACGCGTTCGGCATTGCGCCGGTACTGATGCGGCCGAAAAGTCGGGGCCGGGTGTGGCTGAAGAGCCGCAACCCGTTCCACTGGCCCCACATGGAGGGGAACTTCTTCGACATCCGGACGATCTGGCGACGATGGTGGAGGGCATTAAGCTGGCGGTGCGCATTGGCGAGTCGGACAGCTTCGCCTCGTACGGTGCGCGGCTGCTTGGGACACCGTTCTATGGGTGTGAGGCGCAGTTCCGGCCGGCGGTCGAGACTACTGGCGCTGCTGCTTGCAGCAGGTCGGTGCCAGCATTCAGCACCCAGTCCGGTACGTGCAAGATGGGCCCGGCCAGCGATCCGGACGCGGTCGTCGATCCGGAACTGCGCGTGCACGGCGTCGGCGGGTTTGCGCGTGGTGGACGCTTCCATCTTCCCGGTCATACCGGCGGCCCACACGAACGGGGTCGTCATCATGGTGGGCGAGAAGGCGCTGCCGACATGGTGAAGGAACTACTGGAACAATCACATACCGTGAGGGAGGAGGGAGGGGGAGAAAGATATGCTCTTTGCCGTTGCAAGCAGCGCCAATCAAACTAGTCCGATGGGTTACAAGTTTAATTTTTGTTGAGGGAAATCAACGGTACAATTTAGCATTAAGAAAATAAGAAATAAAATAAAGTTTAAATTAATAATTATAAAATTATATGTGATCGAAATTTATCATTTTATAATTATGCTCAAGCCAAACAAATGAAAAAAATCAAACGAGTAGATTCTCTTTGGGATTTGAACCCAGGTCCGATGTGTTGTTAGGTGTTGAACGATTGCAACCATCTCTTTAATTGGATCTTAGTAGCGGAAACTTCTTTTTCCGCCCACATGCAGTGCAAGGGATTGGAAAAAGAATGAGTTTTTTGTGTTCAAAATTAAGAAAGTAATCAAAAGGTCAAAAAGTAAAGCACAAACACAAT